>NW_005353838.1:9436723-9443963 GCF_000412655.1 Myotis brandtii | reverse complement strand
TGGCTCTTCCACAAAATACCGACTTCTGCGCATGGGCCACGAAGTTTCAATTGCACTGTACGTGCACGCCCGCAGGTGGTATTTTGTGGAAGAGCCACACTCAAGGGGCCAAAGAGCCGCATGTGGCTCGCGAGCCGCAGTTTGCCAACCACTGTACTAGAACATTATTTTTAGGTCTGAGGAAGGAATAGCAAGTTTTTTAAAATAAGGTACTAGATATGGAGGGAATCTACATTCAAAAGCTCAGTCAGTCCTGACCAGGAAATGCAATCCGTGGACCTGTTAACATTAGATGTAGAAAGGGTTAGTATGAGCAGCTTTCCAAAATGTAAAAAGGCCTAAAACTGAGGCCCCACTTCTTCTATACACAAAAGTGATGCTACTGGCTTCAAGAAAATTGCTTTTGCCACCTATAGTCCCCTTTTTGTTTTCAACTAATGGAGAGGCTGCCTTGTTAGCTGTTATTGGCTTCTGCATTGGATATACTATGTCTGCTCTTCCAGATCTACCTTCTATCCTTCTCTCTCCTGCTCTGTGCTATGGAAGCTGACCTTTGGGCACTTCCTTCTCCTGTCTTCTGTCTAGTTCCACCAGTGGGAGTCATCAGCAAGAGACTGGAGTTTGGGAGGACAGATAGGTCAGAAGAATCGTTTTATTGTGGTTGGTATTTATTGAAATGCTTATAGATTCACAGTGTTATAAAAAGCACACAAAATAGGAATAGATGAGTACTTTTTTAAATAAAAATTTTTAATTGATTTTAGAGAAAGAGAGAGAGAGGGGGAAAAAAGACATTGATTTGTTGTTCCACTTATTTGTGCATTCATTGGTTGAATTTTGTATGTGCCCTGACCGGGGATTGAACCCACAACCTTGAACCCACAACCTTGGATCCAACCAACTGAACCACCCAGCCAGGGCAGATGAGTACTTCTTTAACATGATAAAATACATATACATTATGCTAAAAGCCAGCAGTCTGTTTGATGAGGATTCAAACCAGACCCATTTAAAAATTGATAGATTCAATTATGTAAAAAAAAATTTTAATGCTGTGTGGCAAAAAAAAAAAAATCACCATAGTTAAAGTAAAAATATGGCTTGAAATTAATATAAAATAGTATTGAATGTAAATTTTATTTTTTAAAAATAAATGAAAAAATGGCAAACTGAGAAAAAGTATTTTCAACTCATATTACAAATTATTAGTATCACATACATACAAAGCACTACTTGAAATAAATAAGATAAAAAATTGACAACACAATAGAAAAATGGTCAATAGGAATGAATAAACAATTAAAGGGTTATGATACCAATTCCAATGTGTGTGGGGTGGAGGAGTTTTTCCACAACTGGATGGCCTACAGTTCAACTCAGTTCAGAAATCTACCTGAGATAGTGTCAGATCCCACAGGATAAGAGTTCAGTCCTACAAGACTGTCCATCCTCCATTTCAGATGCCAGTCATAAGTCCAGATTGTCACCTGTGCTTCTAATAGATCAGAAGTTCCAACAACCCCCTCTTTGGGTTTAATTAATTTGCTAGAGTGGTTCATAGAACTCAGGGAAACATGTTACTTACTAGATCACCAGTTTGTTATAAAGGATATAACCCGGGGCATGGCCCGATGGAAGAGATGTATAAGACAAAGTATTGTGAAAGATCTCGAAGCTTCCATGCCCTCTTCAGATACATCACTCTCCCGGAATCTCCACCTGTCCACCAACCAGAAGTTCTCCGAACCCTCTCCTTTTGTGTTTTATAGAGGCCGCATTACAGGGTCACAACTGATTAAATCATTGGCCACTGTTGATTGAACTCAATCCTTAGTTCCTCTCCCCTCCCAGAGGTTGGGGAGTGGGACTGAAAGCTCCAACCTTCTAATCACGCAGTTGGCTCCCCTGGCAACCAGCCCCCAATCTTCCGGTACTTTCTCATTAACATAACAAAAGACACGTTCCCTGCTCTCCTAACTTAAGAAATTCCAAGGGTTTTAGGAGCTCAGTACCAGAAATGTGACGAAGACCAAATATATAGTATTTCTTATTATCAACCTAAAAAAAAAAACAAAAACCCACAAGAATCCATTTCGAGGCATTTATTTGAAATCAAAGAATTGCAATTTGGGGTATACAGATTTAGGTAGAAAGATAAATAGTCTCAATTACAGGGTGAAGTAAGGGGTTTTTATGAGAAGAAGAAAAGAAATAATTACATGGGGGAGGGGGGATTCCTATTGGTGCTGTTACACTGAGCTGTTCTTAGCTAAACAGGACTGGTTACTGATTCTGTCTTCAGACAGGAGGTCCATAATCATCAGCCCTTGTGATCAGGATGTCTGCTTTCCTGCTAACTTTATAAACAATAGGAGACTTTTTTAAAAAATTATGTATTAGGCAAGGAAAGAACTATTTTCTGAGTCCCTGAAGTTGTCTTGTTGCAGCAATGCCAAATTTGTTTAGACCAGTGATTTTCAACTTTTTTCATCTTATGACACACATAAACTAATTACTAAAATTCTGTGGCACACCAAAAAAATATACTTTTTGCAGATCTGACAAAAAATAGGTATAATTTTGATTCATTCACACTGGACAGTTATTGTGATGGCTGTTGTAATTTTTTTTATTTGACAATCAAAGGGAAAAGAAGTCAATGCCCTGAATAAATAGTCAGATATTGCATATTTTAAAAATTCTTGTGGCACACCAGCGTCCCATGGCACACTGTTTGAAAATCGTTGGCTTAGATCAAAGGTAAGCAGCTGAAATAAATACTGATCCCCTTCTGCAGGCTCACAGTGCGCCAATGGGCTTACATAGCACACACAATCCTGTGTGACTTTGGGTATATATAAAAGTGAGTTGGAAAATAATTCTGAATTAAGTCACAATGTAAAAGGGAATGGCAGAGGTCATTAGCTCTAATGTACTAAGTATTACGTGGATTTGAAATTAAGACACTAACATTTCAGCAAATTCTTAGCAGTAGTATCACAGAATTCAGCCAGCAAGGACTTCTAAGTTACAAACATAAAATGTTACAAAGAACACTAAGAATTATTCCTTATTTTCCACTGCCATTATTTTAAATTATAAAAATATTTTCTGACTGGAGCCTGACATTCTACTAGTGCAATAAAGCAAACCTCATATTACAAAGACCCCCCTCAAGATCATGTTCCTTTGACTCAGAATAATTCCTTGATGAGTAGAAAATGAATGTTATAAATCTATTAATAAGAAACATTTATAAAATAACATATACAGCTTCCCTCTTTCACCATAAACACCATGGTCTCTAACCATACTAGAAGCTGATATTTTTAATATGAGCCCTAATACAACACAACAAAACAGTGTTTATACAATGTACTCTCTTTCCTGTCATCTTCTTATAAAAGCAGTGCTAATTTTGGAAGAAATCTTAGGAATCAACAAATCTACTGATACAATTATTCATTCATTTAACAAATATTTATTTAATGATCAATGTATAAGTGAGGTTACTTGGGGGTTTTTCCATGATATTCCTTTACCTTTTTATGTTCAAACTCTTAATAACCTTATCTTTTGTTCATTTGAACTGCTTTGCTCTACAGTGTTTTAATATACATATCAAGGCTGCTATATCTTTAAAGGTACTATAATATTTTTATACTACTATTATGTTCTTTTAAGACGTACCTGTTGGTTGTTTTTTCTTATAGCCATGTTAGTGCAAATTTCCTCCTAACACACACACTCTTCTACTAAGGCTTCTAAGAAGTAAGACATTTACTCTGTGGCAAGTGATCAATGCATAGCTCACTAAGAGCAAGGTATAGATTATTTCATTCATGAAAGTGATCTGTAGTAAAAGAGATAATTTGGGTAAAGTTCCATTATTGAATTTGGCACTGATTGGCAATTAGCTTTGAAGACCATGGACCTGGAATCATATTATAAAATCTGAATTATGCCTCTTAGATTGATATTCTTCAAATTTACCCATGAGCTACTAGCAATCAGATACAGATTTCTAGGAACTTTTATTTGTAATGTATTTACATATTTAGATCAATAGTAAAGGGTTGGTAAACAGCGATCAAGAAAGAAAAACAAATATATGGACATCTTAAATTGAATTTCAACATGGAAATTATGGCACAATTTATATTGCTTCACTCTTCAAAGATTGTCATTCATTTAAATAAGGTCCATGGCAAAAATTATTGTATAGGTCAGCGATTTTCAACTGGTGTGCAGCAAGAGGCATACTGGTATGCCGTAAGAATTTTTAAAACATGCAATACCTAACTATTTGGTCAGGGGCACTGACCTCTTTTCTCTTAGATTATCAAATTAAAAAATGACAACAGCCACACAACAATAGCCATCCGGTGTGAATGAATCAAAATTATACCTATTTTTTGGTCAGATCGGCAAAAAACATATTTTTTTGATGTGCCACCGAATTTTAATAACTGTGTGTCATGTGACAAAAATGGTTGAAAATTGCTGGTATAGATCATAGTCCCTACATTATTTAATTATTCACAAAGCATTGGGTAGTATCTTGGGACCTAGCTTGGCCCAGTGAATAGAGCAAAGGTTATGGAATGAGTTAAACCTAGGATTTCACATGAACTCTGACAAGTTACTGAATCATGGGACTGGGTGACCTTGGCCAATTTACTGTATCAGATTGAACTCAGCTTTATCACCTGTAAAGTGGTTGTTGTGAGGATTAGAAGTGACACATATAAAGTGCTTGGAAGTAAAACTTCATACATAGTAGGTGCTCTATAAACTCAAGTCTCACATAGGGCACAACACAGTACACACAATGATTCTTTATTATTTGAATTGATTATAAGGAGATTAAGTGACCTTCCTGGAGTGCACAATTGAAATTGAAAGGACATACTGCTGATAATATAGTATTTACTTCCTCAAGAGACTAGAATAGGCAAACTTTAGCAAGAAATGCCTCCATAAGGCTGGGGGAAGGTCAATTGGGGAAAAAAAGGAGACATATATACTACTATTTGTAATACTTTAAACAATAAAAAAAGAAAGAAAAAGAAATGCCTCCATAATGTTCCTTTATGGAGAAGGTAGTGTATAGTGTCCAATAAAAACTTTCTCTGTCTTATAAATCACTATTGTCACAAATTATCTATCTAGTGTTTACAGCCTTTTTAAAAAAAACTGCAGTGACCTTGTCAAGGTAGTTAATAGAGTATTTTAACTAAGTTCATTAAAATTGTTTATGGTAATAACAAGGGTTTCAAAGGAAAAGGAATCAAGGAGAAAAAAATGGTAATAGTTGCTGCTTCTCAAAGCAGTTCAGGAAACACAAATGGGTCCATCAAAGCATGATGTGTGGAAGAAATTCTGAGGCACCAGTTGAAAGTAGTATTTTGTAGTTTCTTTTTTTCAGAACTCAAATATGCACAAAGGTACATATTTTATATTTTCTGGAATTTTTATGTCTTTTAAATTAATAGTTAATGACATTTTCTTACCATATCTAACAGCATGGTTTTAATTATCTAACAGCATAATTTTTAACAGTGAAGTATATTGTAGGGATGTATCCCTTCCTCTCAGTGAACATATAGAAAACATTACATTATACATTAAAACCGCTGTGCCATGAAACAATAGTCAACATCTTTAGTCATTAGGGGAATGAAAATTAAATGCAAATTAAAACCACAGTGACGTTGTGTGTGTGTGTGTGTGTGTGTGTGTGTACTTTAGAATGACTATACCAAGTAGTCTTGGCAAGGATATGGAAGAACTGGAACTCTGATAGATTGCTGGTGGGAATGTAAATAGGAATAGGTCTAGCAGATTCATATAAAGTTAAACATACTCCTACCATAATACCCAGTCATTCTCCTAGGTACTTATCCAAGAGAAATGAAATGTATATCTATACAAAAGCTTGTCCATGAATGTTCAGAAGCTTTATTTGTAAGATCTAAAAAATGGAAACAACACAATGCCTATCAATATGTGAATGGATAAACAAATTATGGTATATCCACACCATAAACACTACCGAACAATAAAGTGGAATTAAGTATTAATTCATGCAAGCCAATATATGAATCTCAATTATGCAGAGTGAAAGAAGCCAGGTTATTTCTTAAAAGAGAATACATAACATGATTCCAGTTATAATATTCTAGAACATGCAAATTAATTCATAGTTACAGAATGTAGATCAATGGTTGCCTGGGGATGAAATGGGGGACAGGGAGATGCAGAATTAAAATTAGGCACAAGCAGACCTGGCTGGGTGGCTCAGTTGGAGTGTCATCCTGTATACCAAAAGGTTGCAGGTTCAATTCCTGGTCAGGGTGAGTACAGGAGGCAACCAATCAATGTTTCTCTCTTTCTCTTTCTCTGAAAATCAATAAAACATATCCTGGAATAAGGATTTAAAAAAAGAGAGAGGCACAAGCAAATTTTTGGGAGTGATGGAAATGCTCATTATCTGGATTGCATTAATGTCTCTCTCTCTCTCTATATATATATATATATATCAAAACTTATAAAATTGTATACTTTAAGTATGTGTCATTTATTATATGTCAATTATACTTCAATAAGGCTGTTTGGGGAAAAACACATTGTGTCAGTTTTCATAAACATGAAGAGACAACTCTGACCCTCTGCCATTAGATTGGGTAGCTCAAGTGCCTGCTTCATCTGTGGCGTCCGCCAATTCTTGGATATGGGCTATTGTGATTTTTTATTACTGGACCATAAGGACCTTGAGAGTAGAATTCATCTTGGTCTTCCCCCAGCATGGTACCCTCATCGACTGCCGGTTTTTAAGTGAATAAATTGGATGGATAATTTTTGGCAAAACATTGCTACCTGAATCCCCAATTAACCCTTGCCATTTTTTTTAAATATCCATGGGAGGCAGCAAATCTTCATGCTTAAGAACTTTAGAGCCAGAGTGACCTGCTCAGCTACTTACTCACTGCTTGACCATAGATGAAATTAGCTAGCCTCTCCAAGCTTCAGTTTCCTCATTTCTAAAGGGGTAATAATATACTGATGTCATTGGCTTTCTGAGAAGATTAAATGAAATAATCCATATAAAGTACATGGCCCACAGTCCAAACTCAATTTTAAAAAGACAGGTGAATTCTTTTTGTTTGTTTGTTTTACCTTTTTTTATTGATTAAGTTATTACATATGTGTCCTTATCCCCACGTTACCCCCTATCCCC
>NW_005353838.1:9432071-9435931 GCF_000412655.1 Myotis brandtii | reverse complement strand
GTGAAGAAATTGCTTCAGCATATGTCTGAGATTTTGTTGCCTTTGGATTCCTCTAGTATTTTTATGGTTTCCCGTCTTACATTTAAGTCCTTTATCCATTTTGAGTTTATTTTTGTGTATGGTGTAAGTTGGTGGTCGAGTTTCATTTTTTTTTGCATGTATCTGTCCAATTTTCCCAACACCATTTATTGAAGAGACTGTCTTGACTCCATTGTATGTTACCACTATCACCAACTTTTGACAGTTTATGAACCCCGAAGACTGAAATATTTTATCTTCCATCAGGAGAAAGAAAATGTGATGAACAGACACCTGAATCTTACAAGAAGAGAAAGCCCTAAACTAGCATTCAAGTTATGGTGGTCGAGTTTCATTTTTTTTTGCATGTATCTGTCCAATTTTCCCAACACCATTTATTGAAGAGACTGTCTTGACTCCATTGTATGTTACCATCATCACCAACTTTTGACAGTTTATGAACCCCAAAGACTGAAATATTTTATCTTCCATTAGGAGAAAGAAAATGTGATGAACAAATACCTGAATCTTACGAGAAAGCCCTAAACTAGCATTCAAGTTACTAGTATCTTAGGCCTTTTAGAAGCATACAGCCAGAGGACTTTAATTATTGGAGGAAGTGCAAGGGTCACAATAGCTTATAGTCTTGTCGGTACATTTTATACCTTGTTCTTAGACCTCATCATTAAAATAGAAAGATAAAAGCCCTGCCATTAGGTAGAGAGGCTGAAGTTGCAAACAATCCATTTAGTTTCTCCCTGCTCTTCACTTTGAGGTTCTTAAATGTAGAATTCTGTTCTCATGTTTGTTTGCAAGTTATCTATCTAGTGAAAACTACTTTATCATTCTGTCCCTGGGGAATTAATTAAACAGAATGTGGAAAAATGTAATCTTCAGGGAGCTTTGCTGTGAGTACTCTCAGTAAATACTGCACAGACAAGGGACTCTACAGAGACCTAGCCTAGAGTAGATTGAGCCCGAGTTTTAGAATCAGCCAGTTTTAGGTAATTATTTTCTTGAGTTTTGAGCAACTCAACTGTTTTGTAGCCTCCTGATTTATAATATTGGGCCTAATCACATCTCCATGATTTGCGGGAATCAAATACATGATAGAATTATTATCGTTAATAAATTGGGTTATTAATCTCCTCCAAAAATAAGGTGCTGACATGTAAATAAAATTTACACCTGGCCCTTTAGGTCTGGCCCAGTACTAGATTTTCCTTCAAAAGTCCAAGTCAATTTGTTGCATAGGAAGAACATAGTATCAGGAGTCAGGAAATATTATTCTACTCCTGGCTCTGCCAATAGCTAGTTCTGTGATCATTGGTAACCACTTCACCCCTGTTTCTTCAAATGTTGCATTAAATCAGGGAGGGAAAACACCTGATGTATGCCACCACTCCTGTCATTCTGTGCCTATGGCAGACATTATTAATCAATCACTGAAAATTTTCTACCAAATTAGGAAGCTGCTTCTGAATTCTTCTCAACAAAGCATTGTGGGAAGCCACTACCAAACCAACTGGAGTTGGCAAAGTAAAATCTACTTGCCATCTCTGAGCAAGAAGACCTTGAATGGTTATTTTAATTATAATATTCCTCAAAAGCCAAAATAAGAGTCCATGGTATAGTAAATGCCAGAAGATAACTATCTTGGCAAAACTTACTTCCCTTTTTTCACATTCCAGTCTCCAAGAGTGTTAAAGGCTTTGTCTGCAAGGCCTGCCCATGGGGATACTCTGTTTGTCCATCAGAGTATCTTGCTTTTTGTTTGTCAAAATGAAAAGAGCCCTAACCAGTTTGGCTCAGTGGATAGAGCATCTGCCTGCGGACTCAAGGGTCCCAGGTTCGATTCCGGTCAAGGGCATGTACCTTGGTTGCGGGCACATCCCCAGTAGGGAGTGTGCAGGAGGCAGCTGATGGATGTTTCTCTCTCATCGATGTTTCTAACTCTCTATCCCTCTCCCTTCCTCTCTGTAAAAAATCAATAAAATATATTTTTTAAAAAAAGAAAAGAATTTAACTGATTTTTACCCTAATTCTAAAAATGCTTACTGTAAAAATTTGAACAGTGCAGAAAAGTACAAAGAGGAAAGTGAAAATTATCTGATATTTGATGCCCATTATTAAAAATTGGTAACTGGCCTTGCTGACATAGCTCTAGGCATAAGTGCTTTTCTGTACTCTGTTTATTTTCTCCATACAACAGTGTTATGTATGGGCAACTTTGCATATCACTCCAAAGCTGTAGTTCTTTGTGCTCTACTCAATGTACTCACAAAATTCCATCCTTGTCCTATTCTGCTGAGCGAAACTTTGCAAATATAGCAGTAGATTGAAAGGGCAAAGGATTTTTAGACCCTTAAACCACACTTAAAGATGTGGTCAAATTCTCCAGGCTCCACTTTAGTTTGTTTCTTGATACAGAAAGATTTGCAAAGCATGTAATTAAAATTTAATTTGAAAATGAAGTGGACCCAATAGCTTGGGGGGAAGCCAATATTCCTCCCATAACCCCTCCTACCCCCACCCCCCACATTTTTTGCTTATTATTATAAAAGTAATATATGTTTATTTAGGAAAATGCAGAAAAATAAAATCATCACCAATCAGAATAATTATTTTTAACATTTTGTTGTTGTTGTTGTTGTTGTTGTTAATCCTCACCTGGGGATATTTTTCCCATTGATTTTTAGAGAGAATGTAAGGGAGGGAGGAAAGAGAGAGAGAGAAACATAGATGTGAGAGAAACACATCCATTGGTTGCCTCCCACACATTCCCCCAACGACAAGGACCAGGAATGGAACCTGCAACCCGGGTATGTGCCCTTGACAGGGAATCAAACCTGAAACCCTTTGGTTCGAGGGCCGAGTTCTAAGCCCACCAGTGAGGGCTAATTATGGTTAACATTTTAAGCATATTTTCAGTCTTTTTTTTCTGTGCATGTATATTTTAATAGGTATCACCACATATAATTCAAAAGCACTCTTTTAAACTTCTGGATTTTTCTCTTTATGCATTGCACTGCAGTTTCTACAGAGCACTGTTTGTATTATGAGCAGGAAACTACAAGTTAAAACTGGCTTTGGAGATTTACAGCTCTTTGTATCAGTAGTTTGCATAGTGAGGTATGCACACCAAGGAACCAAGGTTATGGGTGTGTTTTGAAATTAATACACTAATTATTCTGAACACTGCTGTACTGGAGTTCAGTTTATCCACTGGGCATGCTATTCCTGAAGTTCAAATTCCCTCAGCAGATTTTCAGAAAGTATCTTACATAACTGGTTTAAATAAGATCATGTCAGGTCCAGAATCTCTGTAACCTCCACCTACTTAATTGATGAAATGTCTGAATTCCTTAAGTGTGTTTGATAAGGAGAATATCTCACCATCACTTATCTAATGGTATGATACTGGTGCATGCTGTGAGGAGGTGTTACTTTGTATGTAGCAACAAGCATATATTATAGGGAAGATAACTTCCTTATGCACAGGGAGGTCAGTTTGCTTCTGAGGGTTTGAGACACTATTAAATTGGAAGGTACCGTGCCTATATGTGCTCACAATGATGGGTTAACAAACAAAAAGCAGCCAGGAGAAAACATACCCTTGATATTCAATATATTGATAATCAATATATGCTGTTTTGGTTAGCCTCACCAAAACATAGTGGCTAAAAACAGTTTATTATAATCTCTCACAATTCTTTATTCTGACCAGGCTCAGCCAGGCAGGCTTCTGCTGGTCTTGATGGAGTCATCATATACACTGAGTGGCCAGATTATTATGACCACCTGACGTTTGTAGGCAAATTAGCCGTACACTGCATCATATG
>NW_005353838.1:9428844-9431793 GCF_000412655.1 Myotis brandtii | reverse complement strand
TATTGTGTAGGAGTGGTTTCAAGAACATGAGGGAGACTTTACCTTGCTTAGGTGGCCCCCACAATCACCAGATCTCAATCCAATTGAGCATTTGTGGGACGAAGTTAAAAGAGCCATCAGGCAGCTGGTTCCACAACCATCAAATCTCACAGAACTGGACAGTGCTATTCATCAGGCATGGTGTCAGATTCCTCGCATCACCTTTCAACATCTCATGGAGTCAATGCCAGGAAGAATCACCGCAGTATTGAAGGCAAAAGGTGGCCCAATGAAGTACTGATGGGGTGGTCATAATAATCTGGCCACTCAGTGTATAGTTGCAGTCAGATAGCAGCTGGGGCTGGAGTCCTCTGGGGCATGACTAGGTGGGCTGGAAGGACCAAGATGGTTTCTTCACTCACGTGTCTGGTGATTTTGTTCACATAGTTTCTCTCACCACTTGGAGACTCATCCCCCAGGAATTCTCCCCATAGCCCCTCTTCCCATGAAGATTTTAAACTTCTTACTTGACTTCTAAGAGTGTAACATTAAAAGCAGTCAGATCTTTTTAAAGTGGAGACCTGACATCATGTCACTTCCAGCCTCCATCCATAATTTAAAGCAAGTCATAGGGCCACCCTTGATTCAGTGTCAGAAAACTACATAATATTGGGCGTGGGGGTGGTGATTTTTAAGTGCCATCTTTAAAAACTAACTGCCTGCCCTAACCGGTTTGGCTCAGTGGATAGAGCATTGGCCTGCGGACTGAAGGGTCCCAGGTTTGATTCCGCATCTACGCATCTACCGTGTTTGCGGGCACATCCCCAGTAGGGGGTGTGGTGTGCAGGAGGCAGCTGATCGATGTTTCTGACTCTCTGTCCCTCTCCCTTCCTCTCTGTAAAAAAACAATAAAATATATATTTTTTTAAAAAATAAAAACTAACTGCCTGATACACTCCAAGTATAAACTAATAACTCCAATTAGTAAATTTAGAACTTAAACCATAATTCCAACAGAGTCTGGATATTTTCTGGCTCAAACATGGAGTACAATCAAGGGAAAGTGAAAAGAAGAGGAAAGACACCTCAAGGTAATGAAAGGTTTTGAAACAGTAAGTACTTTCTTGGGCCTTGCAAACTTGGCAGCTTAGATCACAGAGAAGGTGAAATAAATGGGTCATTGCATTATCATTATCCAAACGCTATGCTCAGAAGGCTTATTTGATAATGCTTATTTCAACTCTAGAGCAAATATTATAATTCTGACAATTTCAAGCATATATGGAAGGTTGTGTTTCCAAAGACAGCAGAGAATTCAGACATGAATGGAAATGTAGAAGGGTTAGTAGAATGTGAAAGCAATTAGGGGGAAAAATAAATAGTAGGTAGGAGATCCTGGCAATAAAAAGGAATCCCATGGCACCAGGACAGGAGAGAAAAACAGGCATTATCTTTCCTGTTCCTCTGGAGCTTCTTAACGTCTAGTAGTGGTGCCCCCACAGCACAATATGTAAGTGTAGAGGGCAAGGCCTAAGGTCTTACATGAAGACAGTCCCATTTCAGTGTTTGCCAAGACTGGAAATCTGCTTGACATGAGCGGTCTGAGACCAGGGTTCCCTTTTTGCTTGTGTGCTAAACCACCATTCAGTACCAAATAGCTTTCCTTAGTGTTTATTTTTCTTAAACATGTTCAGACTCTTCTGATATTGTTCTACTCCCTTTGAAAATACTCTGCAGGTGGCTGAAATAATATACTCCCAGCAATTGCAGTTTTGTAAAAGTAATTTCATTCAGTCTAAACTCAATGGAAATTTGTTGCTTAACAAGGAAATACCAAATACTTTATAAACTCCTTGAGGGCAGCAGCTATGTCATATATGACTTTGGTATCTCCTACCTCTTGGGTTCATTGTCTACCTTCTGGGATGTAGTAGTTAATAAGTAACTCGAATTGTTAAACAATATACTCTTTGCCCTTCTTTGAGTCAGAAATGTTATTTTGTTTCTGCAAGTTTCATGTCAGGTTCATTGTAAATAATTTCTTCTAAGGCTTCTTTTTCAGTGTGCAGATCATTTTACGGGCTTTTCACATAACATCTGAAAGGGTTTAATTCAAGCTGAAGAAGCTTGCTTCAATTACAAGCGATTAATTTAGGCTTCACTTACCTCAAGGAATATTTGAACATATAAGTTTACTGATAAAACCTGGGAGTGTTCAAATTATGCAACCTAGAGAAAGTAAGTTGAGTGTTGACCTGCTATGGTCATGTGTGTGTGTGTGTGTGTGTGTGAGAGAGAGAGAGAGAGAGAGAGAGAGAGAGAGAGAGGTTTTTTGAATGAAATAGTAAAACCACCACCGCTGGCTCTACTTCACCTGGTTTTGCATAATATCAAGAAGCTAGAAACTTAAAACCATACTTGTTAAAGTTATACTATTAATACAGAAAAGAAAAAAAACAATTTATCTATTCTTTTTTTTTAAATCTTTCAGATGTCACAACATTCCTGTTTTCAAGAACTTTAAGTTTTGTGGGCAGTGATTCACTTTTATGTAATTGTTTTTAATGTAAAATGTAATGTATATTCATCATAGATTGAAAACATACTTAAAGTAACAGAAAAAAATAAAAATCATTCGTGATCCTACAACTATTAATATTTAGTGAACTTTCACCTTTTTTCCTAAGCACATGTTTTTACAGAACGGATCCCTACTATACTATACAAACTATTTGATAACTTTTTAAAATGTTCACTTTGAAAATTATATCCCGAGTACGTGAAAAGAAACGTATAAAGACGATGGCATGTCGAAGTCGCGCAGCGCTACAGGACGCCGTCTGCGGTGCGCTGTGTGAGCTTCGGTGGGAAAAGAACGGTCTCCGCCCGAGAGAGACTTCTCTGCCCTCGGGTCCTGCGCCGCCGGACTGAGCGCGTGGGAGCCGGCGGAGGGCGTTCAGGGTGACCGGG
>NW_005353838.1:9427013-9427641 GCF_000412655.1 Myotis brandtii | reverse complement strand
TCCGGCCGGCCCCCGCCCCGCGGCCCCGCGATGGCACCAGCCGGAGTTTCCTCACCCCGCGGGGCCTGTTACAGAGACAGGGTTCGTGCGCCCGTGGTTTCAAAAGAAAGGCCATTATTCAGTCCATCCGAGTTTGGGGTGAAGAAGGGTTTATTGCTGGAGAAGGCCTAGCTTGAGCACTGGGCGAACTATTCTCAGATCCATCCAGGCATCTTTTACTGTCAAGAGGAAGGAGGAGGGGCGAGGCAAAGGGTGGGCGTGGGGTGGGCGTGGGGGGGGTATACAGGTAGGCACCCAAAGGTGCCCGAGGAGGAGCACCTTTCCAAACCCCTGTGCTCCCGGCGGACCCTGCTAATTAATCCGAGTCTGGTTCTGGAGTTCTTTTATGTATTTCCCCACCTCTTCTACTGATAAAGGGGTCCCTCAAGCAGAATCCTCTAGTGAACTGTCAAAACCATGTAGCAGGAGCTATTAGTCTGAAGCCATTAGAGAGAACGGACGCATTTCACTCATCACCGGCCGCCCCGAGAGCTCCTTCGCCCACCCATGGGGTCGGTCTCCTAGCAGCTTGGCCAGAGCACCCAGCCCCCCGGTGCGGGGCAGAGGAGGCCCCAAGTGCCCAGTGCGC
>NW_005353838.1:9423083-9426846 GCF_000412655.1 Myotis brandtii | reverse complement strand
GTGCGTGGCCTTGGCCTCCGTGACGGCGGCCGGTTGGCTGTCAGGGCGGCCCTCGGTTGGCCCTTTCCTGCTTCATAGCGTGCAAACCTTGCCTCGCCGGAGCCAAGGGACAAGTTGGAGCTGTTGATCTGTTGCGCAATTGTTATTTTTTCCCCAGGGCGGCTTTGTCTTTGGATTGAGCGTTTCGGAATTGCAATTCCAAAATGTGTAAGGCAGGATACTCTGTTTTGTGCTGTCAAGGGTAAGAGTTGCGAGTGTAGATTAGAATTTCTGTTGCTTTTAGGCTTTCGTGTCTTATTTCTCCCTCGGGTGCTTTCTATGGTTTTCCTTTTCTGTTTGAGAATTTGCCTCAATTTCTGAGCATGCTGCTGCTTTTATAAGAACCGAGGATGGGACACCTGTGTTTCATAATGCTTTGCTATGAAGTTCTGTAAATTGTTAAAAACGTGGAAATAAGTTTCTGTTCATACTTTGTAGGGACTTTTAAAGGAGTAGATGTTTGTATTTCCTTTTCTTTCTTTTGTAATTGGTGTGTTGTTTTGTTTTGTTTTTGTGATTTGGTTCAAGGAAATGTGTAACTTAATAAGTACAGTAAATACCTAATGTGACTGATCTGAAGACCTAAAGTGAGGTTTTAACTTGACAATGTATTGTGCTTTTTTTTTTTTCCTTTAAAACTGTTTGTCTTGAACTTTCCCCCAGTAATGATTGGGATTGTATTCCTCTGGTTCTCATTGGTCTGAAGAAGTATGCTTTCAGATTTACCTGCTATTCAAGAGTAATCTGTATGGCCATGTATACAGTAACCTACAAGACAGAAGGATATATGATGCTAATGGACTTTCCTTTTCCTAAATTCAGGAGTTGTGGCCTAGAACTCTCCATTTTTACTTTTTTCTCTTTTCTGAGTAATTTAACATTCTATATAGTACATAAAGGTTATATACGTTCTCATTTAAATGTGAATTTTCTAGTTATGTTTGATAACTCCTTTTCCACCTTTGTAATCAGACACAATTTGCATATTTGACTCTCATTTAAATGTGAATTTTCTAGTTATGTTTGATAAAATAACTCCTTTTCCACCTTTGTAATCAGACATCAATTTGCATATTTGAAGACTATGAAAAAAGATAATGGAGTAAAATTTAGAATGAATTTCATATCTATAACTGATTCATATTAAATCATTGTAGTCGGGAAAGATTTGAACAGAGTCGAAATGGATTCTGACCTTTTGTCAAAGAAAGTCCAGGTCTGATGTGGTATTAGGGTATGTTTTTCACCCTCTGTGCAAAGGAGGTGTGATGAATAAGTCGGTGAGGAGAATCTTAGATTCTTTATCTCCCATAGGTGGAAGGAACCATCCCTTACTCTTTTCAAGGGTGTCTTGAAGAGATAAAATGTGTGAGGGATGAAACTAATCTTGGACTAGCCTGGTAGGATTATTTTTAAAAGAAAAATAGGACAGGCCTCTCTTCTCCTGAATGAATGTTAACCAGAGAACAACTTGCCTTTTTCGATGTGAAAAATGTCTCGAGGGACTGTGGAAGCAGCATGTAGGCATGAGTACACAACTCACATCAGTCTTTCTGCATGAAGAATAACTTGGGCCATTTTGGAATCTCTCCTTTTTAACTTGGGTTTTTATAAGCAATGTTGGGGAAAACAAAAACCTTTCTGTCTTTAGGATTACTAGGAAGAGTTAGAAGCCAAAAACATTAGTTTTCATAATATTTATATTTTTATTCTGTAAGTATTGTAATTATACTTACAGAACTGCATGAGAAAAGGAACCATCTTTAAACTTATAAGAACTACCTTCCCCCCCTACCCCCGCCCCCCCGTTGGGAATTTCTTCTCTCTTGGCTGAATGAATTTATTTAAAGGGTTTTGCATAAATAATATTTCCTCTTTAATTTTTCCTTCATCTGGGGTTAACAGTTCAGTGTCTTAAACTTGGATGCAGGAAGAATTTGGCAGTAAGATGATAATAGATGTGTTATTGGTCACTTACTTGCATGTGAGGGGCAGTGCGATAATTGCTTCATATGCGTAATTTCACAGTAATCCCATGGGAGATTCTATTATCTCTAGTTCCCAGGTGAGAAAAGAGGCATAGAGAGGCCAAGAGTTCTGCTTTAAAGTGACCCAACTATTAAGCAGTACAGGTGGGATTCAAATCTAAGTAGTCTGACTCACATAGCATTTAATTGCCACTTCCAAACTGGACCAGAACTAGTTAAGTTTTGAACAGGAGGAAAAGCTCACACTTTAAGAAAAACTGGGGAAAGGAGAGGCAGGAACTACAGAGATTATTAATGTAATATTAATAATAGTTTTAAAAATGTCTGGGATTTCAGTGGTGTCTTAGATTTTGCCTCATATTTTTCATGGACAGTTTCCTTTTTCTTAATGAAATCTCTTAGCTACTAGAGTCTTTGTTCACCTTTGTTTGCCTTGTTAGTTAGAACATTCTCCTGTTGACTCTATCTTTTCAAGTAGTGGTCCAAAGTAAGTTTGATAGTAAAGATACATATTTATGCTAAGCCAGTGTGGCTCAGTTTGTTGGGCATCCTCTCATGTACTATAAGGTTGATGGTTTGATTCTGGGTCAGGGCACATACCCGGTTGCAGGCTCCATCCCATTTTTATAGCACATGTTCTACAATACTCATTTGTCACAAAGCCTCATATATGAAAGTATTTTTGTGTGTAAGTTTATTTAACCCAAACTCTGGTAGTAGCAAAGACAAATCCACGACATTGGAACAATTTAGAGCACCAAATCTGTCTTTCAGAGGCCCTGTTGATAATTGACTTGAGACTCATTATAATCCATCAACAGCCTGTAATCTGAAGGAATATATATATCCCGGCCAGTGTGGCTCAAAGGGTGATTAAACGTCGACCCATGAACCAGGGTGTCACAGTTCGATTCCCGGTCAGGCCACATGCCAGGGTTGCAGGATCGGTCCCCATTAGGGGATGTGCAATTATTCTCTCTCATCATTGATGTCTCTATCTCTCGCTCCCTCTCCCTTCCTCTCGGAAATCAATAAAAACATGTGTGTGTATATATATATATATAATTGGCAATTCTAAGTAGTCATTTCCTCTCTCACAAGCTTGGAAATAGAGACTTTGGGGTCTGTGGTATCAGGGGCATACTGAGGGAGATCCAAACTCTCTTTTTTTTTTTTTCAAATTAGAGAAGAAAAATATCAGAACATTTTGGCTTTCAAGCCTCCTGAATCTAAGAGTTTTTACTTTCTGCATTAGACAATTCTCTTTAATTGTCTCTAAAAATCTCTCGATGCTTGTCTTATCTGTATCTTTTTTTTCTCTCTACAACTAAATTTTAAGTTCCTTGAGAGCTGAGCATAGAATTTATGTTTCTCACTCTTTTTTAACAGCTTTATGAGATATAATTCAAATGCCATACAGTCCACCTGTTTGTAGTGGACAGTTTAATGATTTAGTATATTCAGAGTTGTACTAGTACAGCCATCACTACACTCAATTTTAGAACATTTTCAACATCAATCCACTGCCTCCTGCACACCCTCTACCAGCCCTTGTGGCTCAGTGGTTGACCATGGACCTATGAACCAGGAAGTCACGGTTCGATTCCTGGTCAGGGCATATGCCCGGGTTATGAGCTCAGTCCCCAGTGTTGGGCATGCAGGAGGCAGCCGATCGATGATTCTCTCTCATCACTGATGTTTCTATCTCTTTCTTCCTCTCCCTTCGTCTCTGAAAT
>NW_005353838.1:9379733-9423067 GCF_000412655.1 Myotis brandtii | reverse complement strand
AAGAACCTCATATCCACTGCAGTCATTCCACAATTCTAACTTTCTTAGTCCCTTGTAAGCACTCATCTATTTTCTGTATCTATGAAGTTATCCATTCTGGATATTTCATGTAAATGGAATCATACCATATGTGGTTTTGTATGACTGGCTTCTTCTACTTAACATAATGTGTACAAGGTTTGACCATGTTGTAGCATGTCCAATCCTTTTCGTTATTGAATACTATTCCATTGTATCGATACACAAAATTTTATTTTTCTTCTCATTAGTTGATATTTGGGTTGTTTTCACTTTATATATTTATTTCCTATAGCAGTGGTTTGCTGTCTATTAGAATCACCATTAGTATTTTAAAATACTGCTTCTCAGGCCATATCCCTCATTAAATCAAAGTCTCTGGGGATAGGACCCAGACAACAGAAGTTTTTCAAGCTTCTGAAGGGATTTCAATGTGCAGTCAGATTTGAGAACCCTGCACAGCCAATGCTTGGTAGCCACTGATGTTTATATAGTGACTTAGAAAAGCTGGTTAGGATGTCTTACTGAAATCATGAAAGGAAGTGTTTTTATCTTTGTTCACTGATCTTCACAGCCTTAAGAGCAACACCTAAATCTGAGAACTGTGTTTTAAGGTGCCTGGTGAATGTTTGAAATTCAGTAAATATAACTTGAGCTCTTTAATCCTTTATGGAGATTTGGATGTAATTTTTTTATCGAAAGGTTTTCCCCAAGTGGGTCAGTAGAAGTTTTTCATGTTTTGTCAGGAATGTGACCTGTGGTAACCTGCAGTCTAGATTATTTGGGAATAGCATAGAAAAGGCAGTGAGGATAGGTGTTTGGGATAGGTGTTGTAGAGCCTAGAGGCCCAGATGAACTTAGCCTTACCCTAGGAAGCTCTGTTATTTCTTCTAATATTTTTATTGATTTTTAGAAAGGAAGAGTGAGGGACACAGAAAGAGAAACATCGATGTGAGAGCACAACATCAATCCGCTGCCTCCTGCACACCCCCTACCAGGGAACGAACTTATTACCTGGGCATGTGCCCTGACCGGGAATCGAAATGGTAACCTTTTGGTGCATAGGACAGTGCCCAACCAACTGAGCCACACAGCTGTATTTATGAGCCTTATTATTGTTTCCCAATAAAAAAAAAAATAAAAAAACCTTAAATCTACAAAGCATCTTTTAGCAACTCCATTTTTTGATTCTCGGTATCTACTTGGTAAAGTCCACTTTATATTCTGACCACAATGGCTACCATCTGTACTCACCCGAATGGCTTCCTGGTTTACATATTTGGAAACTGGGGCTAACTTCTGAGTTGTTTTTGAGAGAGAAAGAGAGGGAGGGAGTGGGAAGAGGGAGAGAGAGACATGGAGATGTTCAGCACAGCAGTCCCACTTGAGAGACTTGAGGGTGTGGTTCCGGGCTTTCTGAAGCTGGCTTAGCCCCACCTTGCTGACAACATGTGAACACACCCAGAAGGGAGCTGCACCCTGTGCCAGCCAGCCAGGCCTCTCTCCAGTGTTGCCAAGCAGAGGTTGTGCAGCCCAACTCCATTCTTGTCCCAACCATCCTCCCATTGGAGGGGTACCTTTAATCTCCCCTGGAAAGCTGCCTGCTTTTCTAACTAGTCATGTTAATTCATCCCCTCCTACTGCTTTAAGATTTAAAAAACAGTATTCTATTCCTTCACTTGTTCTTAATGAGTTTTGTGCTGAAGATGTGCATGATAGTTGTTTACCTCAAAACAGAAGAATTTCAGTGTTAACAGGTTCTGTGTGATACATATTTGTATTTCTCTTTTTTAAAGGTTTATTTTATTTATTATTTTATAGAGAGAGAAAGGGAGGGAGAGAAACATCGATAATGAGAGAAAAACATCTTTTGATTGCCTTCTGTATGCGCCCTGATATTTGTATTTCTCTTTTTTAAAGGTTTATTTTATTTTATTTATTTATAGAGAGAGGGAGGGAGGGAGAGAAACATCGATAATGAGAGAGAAACATCTTTTGATTGCCTTCTGTATGTGCCCTAACCAGGGGATCAAACCCATAACCTGGGTATGTGCCCTGCCCAGGAATCGATCCAGTCACCTTTTGGTGTACGGGAGGACGCTCCAACCAACTGAGCCACACTGATCAGGGCTATACTTGTATTTTAATGAATCATTTTCCCCATTAAATGCCCTTTCTTTCTTTTTTTGCTGGAATGTAGCCGACATTCAGGGTGGGTTAGTACCGTTTAATGAATCATTTTCCCCATTAAATGCCCTTTCTTTTTTTTCCTTTTTTTTTTTGCTGGAATGCAGCTGACATTCGGGGTGGGTTAGTACCATTTTGGCCCTCACCCTCCAAAGTCTGTGTGAGAGGCAGCATTGACAATTTTGACTGGGTATGTAGGTGGCCTACTGATAAGTATGGAATTTTGCTTCACTCCAGACTTGACAATCTTTTGTCTGCTCTGCTTCAGCACAAAATTATATCAGACATGGATGCAGAACCCAACCTATTCCCAGTCTAAGGGAATAGAGTAGAGGGGAACATGATCATCATGCTTTGTGCCTTCTGTGACCAGAATGGGAGCAGAGGCATGATATATGGAACTACGCTCCTTCTTCAGGTGCTTGAGGGCTGACCTGTACTTCTTGCTGGTTTGTTTTACAATACTGTAGTCTTGCTGTTGTGTGTAGAGCGTGCTGAGGAACCATCAATTTTTTTGACCTAGCAAAAAATAATTTTTTTTAATCATAAAAATTCTGGTAATGAAAACCACCCAGCATTAAAACGATCATTTTTTACTTGTAATAGGAAAATAATACAAGCCGTTGTTTTTATTCTTGGCAGTTCTTAGTGAAACATAATTAAAATCAACTCCAAAGGACAGGGCAGCTTTATGTTGTGCTGGTTGGGTCCTCCCCTCACCCCTGACCATGTGCTCCCTTCCACTGGTTCCCAAGCTGAGACCAGGCCAAGAATGAAAACCGTCCTCTGGTTCATATTCTTTTCTCTCCCCAGAAACAGAGACTCATCCTCTGCTGGGAACTTCTTTACCAGGCTGCACGTTTGGGAGAGTCCTTGCGACTGTGAGGATGGTGACTCCGAAGTGGGAGATTCCAGGTTACGTTTCACTTGAAAAAATGGGTTCTGGAATGAAAAGGAGAGGGACTGAGAAGAAAAAGATTAGTTTACAGGATTCCTTTTAATGAACCCAGGAGGAATGCAGCTTTTTTGGATTATTCCTGAATGCTAAAGAATAAGGGACTTCTTTACAAAAATTAACTAAGACAATGTCCCAGCCTGAAGGGGCTCACCCTGTGTTTATCAAAGAGGGTGCTGCTGGCACGTGGGCTGTACGGATTCTCTTTGGAGTGGAGGACAGTTCCACATTGCAGGACATTTTACGACAACCGGAAAGTGGACCCATCCACCCCCCATACAATTTCAAACATTCCAAAGTGGTGGCAGCAACCCAATGGAATCATTGTGATGCATTCACTTCTAGAATGTTACTGCTTGCTCTCAGGAAATCTTCTTTGATCTTTATAGAGAGGCCCACCATCTCCTCAGATGGCAGCCCGCACACACCTTGTATTCTAAACTGAAAGGGGGTAATGAGAGAGAGAGAGATCATAGAAACTGATGACGGCCCTGGAAACCAGAGGGACCAGGTACATTTCACTTACTCAGGTAGAGTATGTAGTCCAGTTCCCTTAACAGAGCAATGTTATTTGATGGTAGTTGTTACCATGATTTACCATTTCTTGGGCCTGTAGCTGGGAAGAATTGGTCTGAAAAAGATAAACAGCATTTTTAATATTCAAGATGAAGTTAAAAATCTCTTTCTGGGTCTTTACTGCCTTTTTTACTAGATGCTTTTTAAAAAAAATATATATATATTTTATTGATTTTTTACAGAGAGGAAGGGAGAGAGATAGAGAGTTAGAAACATCGATGAGAGAGAAACACCGATCAGCTGCCTCTTGCACACCCCCTACTGGGGATGTGCCCGCAACCAGGGTACATGCCCTTGACCGGAATCGAACCTGGGACCTTTCAGTCCACAGGCCAACGCTTTATCCACTGAGCCAAACCGGTTTCAGCATACTAGATGCTTTTTGAAGATGTCAGAGAACTGAGGTAAGAAAGTAAGGAAAGCTGTAGAATAGCTGAAGAGGTTGCGATGTAATAATTTGATGGTTTAGCACAAAAGTCTTGATTATGGGGGCAAAGTGAGGTTGTCCATTTCTTGTCTTTTTTCTGAGGGAAATAACTAGTGTTCTCTAATACAATACACTTAATCAACATTTGTATTGATTAATTAATTGTTATATTATCCAAATTACAAAATTCTTTAATGGGTATTTGAAGATACTATCATGTTCTCTCAAAAAATCAATTTCATTGTTAACTTGGAGTGTGCATTTATAGTTCTTAAGATATAATACTTTGTGTCTAGTAGAGCACCCAAAGAATAATTTGAAGTATCGATACTGTAAATGAAGTTAAATAATTTTCTATGACTAATAGTTGGGTCATAAATTATATTAAACATGATACATTTGTTACTTTGATAATTAGAACTCTTTAATCCCAGATATCTTAAGTATACAATGAAAATACTGAATTCTGGGTGTAAATGTACACTTATTCATTCCGCAAATATTTATTAGGTATTTACACACCCTGGGGAACTTTCAAGGCATGCAGTTATTTTGCTCTTCCAAGATAATGCAGCAAATATGTTGTCCTCCTTGAAGGACATTTGCTTTTCAAATTGCCCCTCCTCATTAATCAATCCCTTTGCTCTGTTCACACCTGGGTTATAGGGCATGCTTCATATCATAATGACTATAAATTACATCTTTATCCTCCTGCTTAAGGTATGACTTCTTCTAGGATAGGGACTGTCATTTATTCATTTTTGTAACTAATGTCTGGCACTGTGCCTAGTACTTAATTGATAGTAATTGCTCAATGAACATGAGCGTGAGTCTGTTACTGCGCTCTAGGAACTTTGTGTTCATATAAGCTCCTCTGTGATACATGACAGCTTCATGACTGTACAGAGGAGAGGTAGCGTTTTAACTGGACTCTTTTATAAGCCCTGGGTTTCATTTGGCTCAAGCTGCAGGTAACAGCTGGATGGGCTGTGGCTGCATCGGTCACTAGGGCTGGAAAGGTTATTTTGGGGTCTGTTGAGGGCCTTCACGTGCCTGTGTATGGCACTGCAAGTATACAAGGCAGCTGGAAATCATGGGAGGTTTTGGAAAGGGCAAGACACATGAAGTGGATGTGGACAAGGAGTTGTTATGGCCTGTGAGTTGAGGTTGAAGGCAGAGAGATGGTGAGGGGGCTCTTCTGTGTGTGAGTGCGGTTGAGCAGGTTTGGCATCAGCACACATATTGGGATCTCTAATTCCAACTCTAAACTGTACCTTTGTTAACTGTTTAAAACCAATTTTTTTAAAGTTTGTAGGGGAGTCGATGCTCCTACTTTTGGCCCCAGGACACAACCATTTGTGCTTAAATTTGCATGCCCTGTTAGTGCGGTGTTATAACAGAACCCCACCCGCCAGTGTACTAATTCCACTGATGTCAGGAGAGGAGGACAAGCCAGAGATGCCATTTTGCTGTGAGGATGGATTTTTTCTTCAGGGAGGCACAGGGGGAGTTTCTCTGTTTCTGTCCTTTTCTAAGATTGATTTACTCTTACTGTCTTCTGTCACCTCTGACAGTCTCATCCATGGCTGCCAGTCCCAATGATTGGCAGTATTCATCCAAGGGAAAAAAAAAAACGAGTATCCTCGCTTTTCCCTCCCATGGGCTTTGCTGTGAGTCCCGAGCTAGCAGAGGTGGGCATCTGACAGTGTTGGTGATGGCAGTTGCTGCCTCTCAGGCCCTGCCCTAGGCTGGGCAAAGTGCTGAGTGCTTGAACAAGCTGGTTTTGTCATATGCACTCCTTGTTCTGCCCTGTGAGGTAAGGAGCATTGTCCCTGTCTTATAGGCAAAGAACTCAGGCCGTGAGAGGTTAAGCTGATAGACTTTACAGTGGGATGTGCCTTTTTTATCTTCTTTAAAATGCAGCTGATGTCTGCATCACAGCATTCCTAAATGAAGAAAAGAACTGGGCACAAGATGGAGCACACGGTACACATTCAGCAACTGGTGGTTGTGATTATTGTCCCATTTCCTTTTTGTCAGGGATATTCGAATGTGTGGAGGTCATCTTAGATTACCTCCTTGAATTCTAGCCATGTAACAGCATAAACATCCATGCCGCTTCTTGTTCCTTGCTATAAACTTCTCACTCTCCTGTGGTCTTCCATATACATGTCCCTGGTCACGTGTGAGGGGCTGATTGTTGTGGCAACTGAAAGGTCTTCAAACAGAAAACCGATCCTTAGCGAGGCCTTAATGTGTGCCCTAGGACAGCAGAGAGCCACACATTGCCCAGCTTCCCCGTGGGACCCTCGGCTTGTCTGCTGGGTCCCCTGTACTTACGTGGATTGATAAGCCATCTCACTGAACTCCTTCCCAGATACACTCCTTCACATGTGGCAAATTTCTTATCCTGGGGCTCTGGGCCTAGGAACGGAATAGTGTCCATAGGCAAGCTGTACGAACAGAGTGAGTTTGGAGAGTAGAAGTACGTTAGTGGAAAGCTAAATCCCAACATGGACTGAGCTGACCCTTGTGGCCTTGCCTTCTTCCAAAGCCCACGCCCTCTTTTAGTCTTTAAAGACTAAAGTATTTCTTTAGTAATAACTACCTAAATAACTGACCGGAAAAAAAAAAAAAGGAAAAGAACCCTCTAAGACCCTTGGGGAGATGACATGCTGAAAACTTTTTACACTCACCACCCTCTGTTGTTGCCATGCAGATGTCTGATAGATACATAAGCAAGTTAGGACCTCACTGTCTATTTTTTGTATGTGGTCAGTCACAGAAGCCTGAAAATTAGATGCTTCTCATGTTCATTTGACATCTGCAATAGGAGTTGAATTTATTAATAGTATTAATACCTCACCCCTGAGTTGTCCTGTACTTCTATGGAGTATCTGCATACTGTTTTTTCATATGAAAAAGAATTCTGTGAGGATGTATATTCTGTCCGGGTTTTCCCTTAGAGGAACAGCACAGTGAGGTTAGGTGGCTAGGCCAAATCTAGCCCCAACTGGCACCCCGAGGGTCTTCCTAAGCTAGTATTCTTTACTCCCTTAAAGAGGCCGAGGTCATTCTGAAGCAAGAGCCTGTGCTAGTTAAGTGCTTCTGTAATATAAACTTGGGTTGGATCTCATTGTCACCATTTATTAGATGGGGGTCTTCACACAAAATTACTTCACCTCTCCATGCTCCGGTTCCCTTACTCCAAAAGGGTGATGATGATACTACCCACTTCACAGATTGTTATAAGCAAAAAAGATAATGAATAAAAGTGCCTGGAATAGTGTTGAGCACATAGAAAGTGTACAATAAGTGGTAGCCATTATTATTACTTAGATTGTGCCATACCTGTCTTTAATCTGTACTTAAAATATTGGCACGGCAATCTTTCATTCTCAAATTTTAATGTGAAGGCTCACTAAGTAACCACTGTTCTTACATATTTATTTATTGGATTAATTGAAAAGATTTACATTAAGGGAAAAATAAGATTCCTGTACTTATTTGAAGTGAATATAATATGATATATACACTAATTATAATTTCCTTTTTAAGAGCTCCAAATAGATGCCAGGCAATTGGCAACAAGTGGGTACTGTGCATTTTCAAATGCATACATCTGAAAGCAGTTGAAATATTTCCAGACTCAGGATTATTCATATCTTAGTTGGGACAGATAACACTTTCCCATCACCTAATGCCCCTTAATTTCTACTCAGTCATTAGATAACCTTGGCAATAAAGAATCATGGTGATTGTGTGGCACCTGGACCATAACTTTGATGAAGAATGTTAAGATGACTCATTTAGTCATTTGGAGCCCTCTTAGTAATTTCGATTCACATGAGTACTTTCAGGTCATTGAGGAAGCTTTTTACAAATAATTGCTAAAATAGTATAAATACTACCTAGTGTAGTTTGAAAGGGTTAATGTTCCCACTGTATCCTCAGGAAGTAGATTATAAAACGGAAGAATTGGGATTTCAGCAGAATTCCCCCCAAAGACATTGTCACTAGCAACCTTTTTATTTTTAATATATTTTATTGATTTTTCACAGAGAAGAAGAGAGAGGAATAGAGAGTTAGAAACATCGATGAGAGAGAAACATCGATCAGCTGCCTCCTGCACACCCCCTACTGGGGATGTGCCCACAACCAAGGTACATGCCCTTGACCGGAATCGAACCCGGGACCCTTCAGTCCGCAGGCTGACGCCCTATCCACTGAGCCAAACCGGTCAGGGCTGTTTTTCAGATTTTAACCTAAGTCCTTTTAAGCCAGAGATTTTAAAGCAGATAAACCCACAGCTTTTGTCCTTGAGAAGACTAAAGGCTTGACTTCATGTGTTTATTATTCAGTTAGATTGAGAACATTTGGTAAAAGTGTTAAGCCTGTTTTATGCTATTGTTTTCCTAGGCGTGTAGCAAAACTGATTTAAAGGAAACACAACAACTACAGTGAACACTCTTAGAGCAAACCAGAATCTGACTTATATTTTGAGGAGTAGAGAAGCAAAGGGAGGCATTATGACATACTGAGTGGTGATTTGATTTATGGGTTTGTCCATCAGATTTAGAGGGCTGCTTCTGCTACAAATGCCACATCATGATGCAAGTGCTTTGTGCTCTTAAAGCACTACGGATGTAAGGGTTGGTGTCTCCAAGGGCTTTCTTTCTCCAGGGAGACGTAGAACTGTTCCCGGGTCTTAGTGAGCCTTTGGATGAGTCCATTTGGAATGTGCATTTAGTGGGTACATGGCCTTGACCTCATGATTTGGGAGTTCTTAGGGCTCCACATTAATTTTGAACCACTTTTGCTCTTGGTAGCAGAGAGACCTGTCTGAAGGGGCTTAGAGCTGCGAGGCTCTTAGCCAGATTGTATTGAGCTTGGGGGTGTGGGAAGGAAAGTTGTCTACAGAAAAGTGAGGGTCAAACTTTGGTCGGTTTCTCCTAATAACAGAGTTTTATAGGCCAGTAATTTGGCTGCAGGATCAAATCCTATATAACAGTTTTGTAAAGGTCTGTTTTCAGAGTAATTCCTAATAGTTCATGAATCTTTAATTAATAGAAATTGTAATAGGAAAGTCTAGTTTAAAATCTAATTTGTATTGGGTTGACCAGATGACCCCTCCTGGGTTCTGCTCAGTCAGATGAGACCCAGGGCTGGTTACCCATTTAGCATCTTTGGGCCTCAGGATCCTCATTCATAAACCTGGGCTTTGGACTATGATCTCCAAGATCACTGTCAGCTCTCCTTAGTCAGTTATGCATTCTAAATGTAATTTAATGGCCAACAAACATCTGTTCCTGAGAAACACTTCCCTAGAAAGAATGGCTCTTTAATGAGTTGGTAAATGGGTCATCCTGGCTGGACTTGCTTTTTCTTTGAAGTTTACCTTATCTGTTAGAAGGGCTGAAGTTGCTGATTTTGCCTGTTATGATTGAGTGTTTCACCTATTGAGACTTTGTCCATCTTCTTTCTTATCTGTGTGCACCACGGCCTCTACGTTTCTTGTCCTTGCCACTGTTCTACCAGCTCCAAAGTCACCAACCAAACTTAGCTTGGCTGGAGCGAGGCTGGGCATGGACTGATGGTTAAAGAATGCTGTCCTCTGGCCAATTGACATTTCTGTTGAGGTTTATTCCCTTCTTTAGCCTTAATTTTATTGTTAAAAGATAGTGGGAAGGGCTAATTTTGAAATGATTCTGGAATTAACATAGGAGATCTTTACAAATAGTTAATATGTATTTATTGAGTGGGTACCATGTGCCAATATGATGCAAGGTGTAAAGGACACATAAGTTGGGGAATGGGCACTTTCACACATGGCTGGTGAGAGTGTAAAAGGTACAACCTCTGTGTGGAGCTATTTGGCAGTATCCATCATAGTTTAAAATGCATATACTCTTTGACATAATGATTCTACTTCTACATATTTATCCTACAGGTATCCTCACACATTATTAAATGATTTATGTATAGGATACTCATTATAGTATTATTTGTAATAGCAAAAGATTAGGAATAACTTAAAAACCCAACAAGGGGCTGATTATTACATAATTATGTTAAATAATATTATTATAGTACATATGAATAATGAATATCTTTTTACAGAAGACATAGCCAGGAGTTTACAGCTTAGTAAGACCATTGTAAGAAAGCCCAGATAAGACATGTAAAGTATAAAATACTGGCTTTGTGGAAGGATTAATATATGCTAAGCTCTCCTTATTCAGTTACATTGACCTGATTTACCCATAAGTCTTCAGGGCAGTCAGGTCTGAGTGTCAAGAGGGCTGCCTTCCAAGTCTTAGTGTCGTGCTTTGGGGAGAGGGTACTGGGGCTAAACCAGTTTTCAGCCCTTGTCCTGTTGTGTGAATACCAAGATCACCACAGCACGAGAAGAGCCTGCCAGGCTCAGAAACAGTTCTGGATTAAATCCTGGCTCTGCTAGTTGCTGGACATGTGATTCCAGGCAAGGTTGCTCAATGCCCAAAGCCTAAATGTGCTCATCCATAAATAAAAACAAAGCACCTTCCCTCATGCTACTTCAGTGAGGCTCAAATGAGATAGGGACGGCCCAAGAACATGCCTGTAAACCATGCAATACCAGCTGTAATAGAGGCTGTTAGGTACCCAGAGGCTGGCAAGTTGGAGCAAGAGATGCTAATTCAAAAACATATCTTTTTCCCTCTGCCAAATAACTTGGCATGAGTTGTAAAAGCAGGAAAGTAGACCAAAGGTGATTTTGAAATCCTTGATCTCAGACCTTGGCACAAGTAATTGCACCCTCTAGACCTGTTTCCCTATTTGAAAAATGAAAGGGGCTGCCTGTGTGGGTCCGCTGGTCCCTTCTACTTGTAGCATTCGGTGACAGTGTGGCATTAGCAGTAATTCCCATCTTGGCTGAGATGAATCATACTGACTGAAAAGTCCAAATGCCAGGAGGAAGTGTCTTTGCATATGAGAATTTTCCTTGCACTGGAAATCTGAGCCTCTGTGAGGAAAATATTGCCTCCAAGAATGCATACAGTGGGGACGTATTCATTGTTTTGTGTTCTCTCCACCTCTGTAACCTCCTTTACTATTAGATGTTGGCTTGCACTAGACCTTTGGAAAACCAGGCTTAACCCTTGGTTTACTGGGTAGGATGCTCATACGGTTGTGACTGCTGTACTTTGTCAGTTGTCACACCCATGTGCAGTCTTTCTGTGCAGTTTAGTGATGCCTTATCTCTTACAGTTTCTCATCATATCTCAAAACTAAGATCAGAGACCATTTTTCATCTGTGTCCCCGGCACCTCGAACAGTCCCTGGCACCTGAGAGGTGATTTCTACATATGTATTAGATGGGTAGATGGATTAATGATCCATTTATGGTTATATGTATACTAATCTTGTTGATCTTGATCAACACCTTTATTGTAACTACCACCATTCTGGTAAAATGAAATTTTAACCATTAGTAGCTTATTATTTCAAGAAATAATTTATAGTTTTAAAAGTTCACACTAAGAAAATTAAACCCCTTGGAACATATTTTAACAGGACCTGCAGTTTTTTTAAAAAAGGAAGCTAAGTATTTTAAATAGGCTCTCTCTATATTACAATATATAATATACATATTTAAAAATCATCATCGATAGCAGTGTTTAGCACCACCACGGGCACACAAGTCTGACTAACAGCAACAAACTTCATATAGTACTTACATGTCCCCCAAGCCTGGATGACTGTCCTATTTCTTTTTTTTTTTTTAAAGGTAATTGTAGCCCTAGCTAGTTTGGCTCAGTGGATAGAGCGTCAGCCTGCAGACTGAAGGGTCCCTGGTTCAATTCTGGTCAAGGGAATATGCCCAGGCTGTGGGCTTGATCCCCAGTAGGGGGCATGCAGGAGGCAGACAATCAATGATTCTCTTTCAATATTGATGTTTCTATCTCTCTCTCCTCCATTCCTCTCTGAAATCAGTAACAAATGTATCTTGGGGAAAAAAACTACAATAAAGAATTTAAATTTTTAGAAAAAGAGCTAATTGTAGGCAGTTAAATCTGAAAAAGGAGCTTTAAGATTGAAATAAATAATTGCTTTCTACATATTCATTACCCAAATTAGATAAAGGATCACTCAGAGTTTAGAAGTGTTTGAGCATGCTGGAGTACTGCCCTCCCTCACGGGGGTAGGGGGGTGCCCTGTAGAAGAGGGCACACAAGGTCGGCCATGCAGGGCTGTTTGGCCCCAAAGTGGATATGTGAGTCACCTCATTAGTCCACACCCACTTAATGTCAGTGTACATAAGTTAAAGTAGGTTAGGGAGTTAGACCCAATGCTCCTGAGGATTCTGGTGCTAATAACGGTGGGTGCCTGTGTGTGTGTGTGTGTGTTTCCCTGAAGAATCATTCTCAGAGTAATGGGAGACCTACTCTCAAAGGCTCCTTATGTGGAGGACAGCATCCAGAACTGAATACATATATGGCTTATTCAGAAGTGGGGAAGAGATTAGAAAAATGTATCCTAAAATTTGCTTATCAAACCAAGTCATTCTCTTGGCAAAGTACAGTAAAACCTTTTGTGGACTTCAACAGATATGAGACAAAATTTCCGGTCTGTATGTCATATGTGAAAATTAACACCGTTAATTTTTTTTAAAAATATATTGTTATTGATTTTAGAGAGGAAGGGAAAGGGAGAGAGAGATAGAAACATCAATGATGAGAGAGAATCATGATCAGCTGCCTCCTGCATGCCCCACACTGAGGATCGAGCTGCAACCCAGGCATGTACCCTGACCGGGAATCAAACCAACCATGACCTCCTGATTCATAGGTTAACACTCAACCATTGAGATACGCCGGCTGGGCAACACCCTGTTAATTTTAAAATGCTTTTAAACAAGATTTGCTTATAATAAATTAACAGGTTTTTTGTTATTCACTGTTATTTTTAACAAATTTTAGCAAATAGGCCATATGTTGGAAAAAAACACTATAGTAATTTTACCGGCATAAATAAATATTACATATCTACAACTGTAGTCTACATATTTAAATCCAAGAGTCCCCACTCCTAAACAATGTTCTGCGAATGATTAACACGTGATTACACTGAATTGAGGGCAGTAATTGGTTCCATTGTCACGTGGTATGATTTTCTGCAGCAGTTTTAACCACTGCCAGCCGAGTGCCAGCCAATATTCCAACTTGCACTAAGCCGAGCCCCAGCCAGGTGCATTTGTTTACTCCTGGTGACTGGTGAATGCATGCATTTACTAGACCTATTCAGTATAAATTTAACATTACTGTAATACATATAGAAACCTTTTCTGTGAAATTAAACTTTTCATACATAATTTATTTTAATTATACATATGTCTACGTAAGTAAAAACAGGTATACAAATTTGTCAATTTTTTTAACATACACATTCGAAGAACCTACTTTATTATATAACAGACTTTCAGCTTTAATGGACTTCCTCTCCCCTGAATTATTCAGTCCATTATATCGAGGTTTTACTATAGTGATAACCCATACATAAATCCCTTGAGAGCTAGCAGCAGCATCCTGCTGAGATAGATACTAACCAACAAGAAATAACTCTATTGCAGTGATTTTTAACCAGTGTGCCGCAATAATTTTTAAAACATTCAATACCTAACTATTTAGTGATGGGCACTGACCTCTTTTCCCTTAGATTGTCAAATTAAAAATTGATAACAGCCAACACAACAATAGCTGTCCGGTATGACTGAATCAAAATTATACCTATTATTTTTGTAAGATTGCCAAAAAGTATGTTTTTGGGTGTGCCACAGAATTTTAGTAATTAGTTTATGTGTGCCATGAGATGAAAGAGATTGAAAATCACTGCTCTATTAGAATCCAGGTATGACACTTCTCATACCTGGATCTAATAGAAACGTCAGATCCATGCACTTTTGGTTGCAAGTGGGATCACCTACTATTTTGGAAAGTAACTTTCTGATTTATTTTGGGCCCACTACCTGTGTGTCTTGGGAAAATAAATCATCCAAGTTCCTATTCTGAGTCACTTTCCAGTCTTGCTTTATCTTTGCATCAGGCTTTGCAGTTTGCAGACAAATGTAATGGGTGAGTTCCAGTAAACTGGCGGTATCATATTTCTTGGATTGAATCATTGCTAAGAGACTTTTTTTTGAACAGGAAGCAGCCCATGAAAGTGTACAGAGTAACATGTCAGACGGAGGAAAATTCTTGTTGAAAAACAAAAGGGCAGCAGGATGGTTCTATAACCAGGGAATAGCAAATTTGTGATCTACGGTTTTCTTTTGTTGAGTAATTCGTTTCTTGGTGTATGTTTGAGAATTTTTATGCTGTTAAAAATCTCTAGTTGTTGAAGGTTAGGGAAGTAATCCTTAGACTTATCTAGAAGAAAAACTTGGATTAGTGGTAACTTTTACTACATTAGGTGTCTCTGTGGACATATATAACTAGTTGCTAGGTCAGTTATTTTTTTAAATGGAGCTGTAATTACACAGAAACAAACCTGGTGACATTTACATTTGACCTAGATGGCCGGAAGGTCTTTCCATCGACAACATTTGTACTCTATATTTTGGGGGGGGTGAGGGGGGGAATCGGGGAGATTTCTTAGTTTATTTATTTTTAAAATGTGCTTTTTTTTTATTATTGATTTTTAGAGAAGAAGGGAGAGGGAGAAATAGAAACATCAATGAGAAAGAAACATCAAGCAGCTGCTTCCTGCACGCCGCCTACTGGGGACCGAACCTGCAGCAGGCATGTGCCCTGACCAGGAATGAACTGGTGACCTCTTCATGCATGGGTCAATGTTTAACCACTGAACCACATTGGCCGGGCAATCTTAGTTTTTTTAGTTTATTGAGGTGATGCTGGTTAACAAAATTATGCAGGTTTCAGCTGCATAATTCCACAACACATCATCTGTACATTGTATTGTGTGTTCACCACCCCAAGTCAAGTCTCCTTCTACCACCATTTATTCCCCCTATATACCCTCTTCCACCTCCCCCCAATGATTTTTTTTTAATCACCTAGTTCACAATTATTGAAGCAATATGTGCAAAAGTTAGCAAATCAATCCAGTAGAACCAAAAGTACTTGAATGTTGGATAACTATAAAGCAGGGGTCCTCAAACTACGGCCTGTGGGCCACATGCGGCCCGCCAAAAACATTTATCCGGCCCGCCGGGTGTTTTTGCCGCCGCTGTGTGCATAGGAATTTGTTCATAGTTTTTTTTTAAACTATAGTCCGGCCCTCCAACGGTCTGAGGGACAGTGAACTGGCCCTCTGTTTAAAAAGTTTGAGGACCCCTGCTATAAAGAGTAAGCTGTCATCTGCCCTCTCTAGAATTCTCATGGAGAAAATGATTGGCATTGTGTTGTGTACTTTGTAATGAAACAGTGGGAGAGAAGCAAAGAGAAGTAAACGGGTAGATAAATATTTATAAAGCATAATGGTTATCAGCAAGATAGATGTATTTTAAAAATACATTTGCTTGGTGTCATTTTACTTTACTAAGGATTATACTGTAAAGAATAGCCTTTTGAATCAAGGAGAACTTTCTTGTTTTACAAATTCTGCAAAATTCAGGCATGCCCTCAGTTGTTTTTGTAGGCTATAGCTTTTCATTAGGTTTATACCCTAATGTGGTAGGATATGATTCATGTTCCATCCGGTTTTGCTCAAAAATACTTGAGTAGCTTCTATGGGAAAAATATTAGATCAGATTTAACTTTAAGTAAATAATCTAACAACGTGGGTATAATACAAAGACTGAAATGTGTGGAAAAAAACATTACCAGGTGTAACTTAGACTCTGAATGGTAGTGATTAATATTTGGATAACCAGATCTCAAAGGAACAAACTAAGATTTAGCCTGACTGGCATGACTCAGTGGTTGAGCATCGACCTATGAACCAGGAGGTCACTGTTCAATTCCTGGTTGGGGCATATGCCTGGTTTGCGGGCTCTATCCCCAGTGTGGGGTGTGCAGAAGGCAACTGATTAATGATTCTCTCCCATCGATGTTTCTATCTCTCTCCCTCTCCCTTCCTCTCTGAAATCAATAAAAAAATGTTTTTTAAAAAGATTTATTTTCTTAATGAAAATACATGATTTTAAGAAAGGATAACATGAGATATTGTCTTAACCCTTATACTATAGCCCTAACCGGTTTGGCTCAGTGGATAGAGTGTTGGCCTGCAGACTGAAGAGTCCCAGGTTCAATTCCGGTCAAGGGCATGTACCTTGGTTGCGGGCACATCCCCAGTAGGGAGTGTGCAGGAGGCAGCTGATCGATGTCTCTCTCTCATTGATGTTTCTAACTCTCTATCCCTCTCCCTTCCTCTGTAAAAAATCAATAAAATATATTTTTTAAAAACCTTATACTATAAAATTGGAAGTGAGGATCAGTTTTTATTTTCTGTTAATGAAGTTAGTTAGTAACCTGCAATTTATTTTTTCTAGCGGTTTATTGGTGAAATTTACTTTTAGAAGGAAACCTCCCACCACCTTCCTGTCATTCATAGGACAAAACAGAATATGGGAGAGGGAAGGAAAGAAAGGATATTGGAGGGTGCAGGTCCCATTTACACATTTGAATGTATGATAGTAACCATTTTATTTTTCATTTCAAATACTTTCCAAAAAAGCCTCTGTTTAGTGAATTGCTTTAATTTAGGAGAAGGTTGTGATATCTTTTCTGGTATTTTCATTTTTGCTTTATTTTTTCTGATTTTGGGAGGATTTTTTGAACATGCTAAATGCTGGTTTGTTCAAGGCACTAACGTTGGCTTGCAAAAAAACTATTTAATATGGCATTCTGTGTTCAAAGCCTTTCTTATTTGTTTATCCTGGAACGAAGATGTTTGTTTTAAAGTGGTTCGAGTTAATTGTCCAACTTCAGATTTCCCATAAAACATGTAACAGATTATCCAGATGGCAAATGATGATATATATTTGTTAAATATGAGTATTTCTGTTGACCAGATGGTGATTTCATGTGAATTGTTGAACATTTATGTTTCTTTTTTTTTCTTTATTAAGGTATTACATATGTGTCCTTATCCCCCCTTTACCCTCCCCACCCCCGCTCATGCCCTCACCCTGTGTTTCCTATTAAACCGTCTTTTGTCTAAGACCAGTTGGTAACATAATTTGGAACACAGTCAGGTATCACTAAAGGACAACAGCAAAAATTCAAACACTAAGTGGCTGCAGCATTGGCTCCATGTGGCATGTGAAGGTTCACAGCCAGCGCCTGCCTTGCCCTTGGAAAGATCTTAAGGAAACACCTGTTGGGATGCTGTACAAACCATCCCCCTCCTTTCCCTTCTGTCCCCAAACCCTTCTTATCCGCCATTTTGCATGGCGCTTGGAGGGGAAAGGACAGCTGTACTTCCTCAGGGCCTGGGATTTACGTGCAGAGCGGTTTCAGTTCTTCCTTAGACACTTCCCTTCCCCCTGACCAGTGTCATGTTGTTTGTTGCGGCTCCACCCAGACTGTTTCCTTTTCGATGGTGCTCAGCTTTGCCAGGATGGGTCATTTGTGGAAGAAGTCATGTGTCTAGTCACAGGGCTCCTTATAGGAAACACTCACTGCCTGTTAAGTGAGCATAGGACACACACGGTCCTGAGCCTGTGGGACGCCCTGGCACTGAGCCTTGGGTGGACAAACTGTTCTCATTTTCAACATAAAGCTTTTGAGTATTTCATACAGTATCAGATCCCTGCAGGTGTTTTTCTTCTGAAATTTGGGCAAAAATCTGAGTAACACAGTATTACATATTAAGGCTATGACAAGAAACCTATTGTTGCTGCAATCTAGATTTGAGCAGAACTGTTTAGTTTTCAAAAGCAGGAGTTTTCTTCTAGAGACTTTTCATAGCAAAACTAAACATTACATAAAAATAAACACAAACACAGAGGAAGCCCCTGAGAACACTTTGAAACCTGTTTGGGGCCCATTGTTATTGCAATGAAGGCTGCCCAGGTGTCACTTGAAACATCTTTTGGTGGCATTCTTGGCAGACACAGTATGCTAGGGCTGTAGGAGTCCTCTGTCCCCCATGGTCCCCATTGTTTGAGATCAGATATGAGAACAGGTGCTCAGGATCTGATCCAAATGATACTCATTTCATGGTTTATTTTTCCTGTCCGTTAATAAGGATTCATCAAGATGTCCTTTCCTGATCACATTATGGGAAATTCAGATTTCAGACCTTCCCTGAGGAACCAGATAGCTTCATTGCTTTGTTATAATAAAGTTGTGGAACTCACTATAGTTAGGTCCACAACTTGATTATCCTATAGCCTGGAGTTTGGTTTCACTTATAGCTAGTAGCAGGACTCACCACTGTCAGCATGCATAACAGTATTTGCATGTGCTTTACATTTATAGAGAGTTCTTTCACTTGTTTCATTTGATCCAATATCTGTATGATCAGGGGTGGGATGGAATAATTGTATTAAATTTATAGCTAAACCATCTGAACCCACTCAAGACATCTCATCTGATGGGAAGGAAAAAAAAAGAAAGAATAGAGTTATTCAAACTCTTGGTGTGATTGTCGCTAATAATTTGTGAATTACATTTGAAATTTTCCTCCAGCCATTCTAGGGATACTTTGGAATAGTCAGATTTGTGAGTTGTTTCCAACATAAATTGCTTAAGTGCTCTTTCAGTTCTTTTATGAAACCTCAAAACTGGCCCTGGCCAGTTTGGCTCAGTGGATAGAGCGTTGGCCTGTGGACTGTAGGGTCCCGGGTTCGATTCCCAGTCAAGGGCATATGCCTGGGTCGTGGGCTTGATGCCCCCTAGCAGGCGTGCAGGAGGCAGCCGACCCATGATTCTCTCTCCTCATGGATGTTTCTCTCTCTCTCTCTCCCTTCCTCTCTGAAATCAATAAAAAAAAATATATATTTAAAAAAAACACAAAAACCCCAAACTAGATACAGCCCTAGCTGGTTTGGCTCAGTGGATAGAGCGTCAGCCTGCGGACTGAAGGGTCCCGGGTTTGATTCCAGTCAAGGGCACATGCACGGATTGTGGGCTTGATCCCGTGTGGGGCATGCAGGAGGCAGCCAATCAATGATTCTCTGTCATCATTGAGTTTCTCTCTCTCTCCCCCTCTCCCTTCTCTCTGAAATCAATAAAAATATTTATTTTTTAAAAAAACTGGATACTGGTTCTTATCCTGGGCTCTTTTTATTTTTTTAATCCTCACCCAAGGATATGTTTTTATTGATTTTCTGTAGAGAATGGAAGGCAGGGAGAAACATTTATGTGAGAGAAACATTGATTGGTTGCCTCCCATATCCGCCCCAACAGGGGATCGAACCCACAACCTGGGTATGTGCCCTGACTAAGAATCAAACCTGCAACCCTTCAGTGCACAGGGCGATGCTCAACCAGCTGAACCACACTGGCCAGGGCCTGGGATCTCTTAACAAGGAGAAGCCCCAGGCCTAGGCAGTCTGGGGAAAGTGAGGGGGGATGTATGTGTCAGAGTGGTCCCTGGGAGCTAGGACAAGTACAGTATTTGGTTTCTCTTTTATTGATCTTCTGAATAGCTCACTGCACATTCTGCATCAGTTTTTGAGATTGGTAGGAAAGGTACTGCCTATTTTATACGGACTAGGATGTTGAGATTGTGAGATCATGCATTTTAGTGCTAGCATTTAGTAGATGTAAAAAGTCTAGATAAGATGTTCTGATGTATCTAGATTCACTAAGGAGATATGACCCAACCTAACCGAAATTTTACCTTGGCCTTTGTCTTTCACATGACCTTTGGGTAAACATGCCCATTAAAATGGAAACAAATTATTTTAAAATGGAAATTATTCCAATGATTTATGTTAATGGGGAGCTCCCTGAGAAGACAGCCATGAAAGCTTCTACATTGCTTATTTTGTTGCTTGTGGCCAGGAAAATGATCCAACTGACTTGTCTCAATCCAGCCTTCTGTAACCTGGCCACTTCACACTACCAAAATGTCAAAGCAAAGTATCTGAAACAATGGATTGATTGTATACCCTGTCCAATTTAGGAACCACTGGCCAGTGATCAGATTTTTTATTTTTAGTTCAGGCTAATAGTTTAAAAAGCATGAGTCAGTCCATGATTGCAGCTGCCCAGTGCATGTCCTTCCCAGCCACTTTCTTTCTAGTAGTCTCCCTTCTCTCTCAACTTCATTATTTTTATCTGTAAAGTAGGGATATGTTATCTTTATGTGGTTGTTCTGAGGACTAGTTTGTATATGCAGAATACTTAGAACAATGCCTGACATAGAAAGCCCTTAATAGATTTCAGTTTAAACAGGTTTATCCTAGCCAGTTCTAAAGACTACAGGCGTTGCTTTAACTATACCTACCATGTGTTTTTCAGGAGTGGGGAACCTTTTTTCTGCCAGGGGCCATTTGGATATTTATAACATCACTAGAGGCCCGGTGCACGAAATTTGTGAACTTGGAGGGGGGCCCGGGGGACGAAATTCGTGCACTCAGCCCAGCCTGCACCCTCTCCAATCTGGGATCCCTCTCACAATCCAGGACTGCTGGCTCCCAACCACTCGCCTGCCTGCCAAGCCTGATCACCCCCTAACTAATCCCCTGCCAGCCTGATCGACGCCCAACTGCTCCCCCGCTGGCCCAATTCCCCCAACTGCCCTCCCCTGCTGGCCCGGTCGCCCCCAACGGCCCTTCCCTGCCAGCCCAGTCACCCCCAACGGCCCTCCCCTGCAGGCCTGGTCCCCCCAACTGCCCTCCCCTGCAGGCCATCTGTGGACCACATGGGGGCGGCTATCTTGTGCAAGGGTGTGATGGTCAGTTTGCATATTACCTCTTTATTATATAGGATTCTTGGGCCATACAAAATTGTCAACTTAAAAAGCCTGCTATATTTGGTCAAACAGTTAATTAAATTACTTCTAATGCCTTGGCAGGGCCAGACCAAATGATTTCTCAGGCCTTATACAGCCCAAGGGCTGGACATTCCCCACTCCTGCTATAGATTATACTGTTTAAGGCTAGAATGGCCTGCCAGTGTGGCTCAGTGGTTGAGTGTAGACCTATAAACCAGGTAGGCACAGTTCAATTCCCAAAGCATTGTTATATAAATCAAAATAACCATCCCCTCATTGCAGGATTCTCCCATTATCTTAAAACTTAATGCCTTCTATCCTTCCCTGGAGCCATGTTTTTTGGTTGTGTGTTTTGTTTTGTTTTTAAAGAGGGTTATTTATGAATTCTTAGGAATAAACCTAGAGGGCAGTATCCCTTTCCCAACTTTTTTGGTAGTCAACAGGCAACCCCTTGCTTCACCCATGTCACAGGATTGCCTTTAGCTAAGACTTTACCAATTTGTTCATGCCTCAGGAGGTAAAACTGAAGTCAAGGTGAAATTGTTTTAATAAGTGAGCCACAGCAGCAAAGTAGCAAAAAGTGATGGGGGCAGAGATAAACCAATGTAGGAAGAATGGTAATACTAGTATTTCAAAAATGCTAGACTGACAACTTGTTTGGTTTTCTTCCTCCTCTTAACTGGACATCTGCTAAGCGAGTTTGGAAAAAAAATTCTATGTATTCAATCCATATAAGCACTCTAATGGCCTGGCGTGCTTGATCTAATTTCTACATTCTGCATTCTGGGATTTCTTTTAATTCGGAACTTTAACTTGCAACATTTGTTAACTTTGCTCTTTCATGATCTCACCATCACCCAGTCATTAATAATCCAAGTAAGAAATGATTAGAATGGATGGCTGTGTTTGTAGATTATTTATTGTTCTTTAAGTATGGAATTAACTGTGCCCTTCCAAAACATTGGATCTATGTTCCCATTCAGATTTTGTTTGTAATTGCCCCACTACCCATCATCAGCAATGGTATAAGGTGAATTTTGTGGTATCTGCTATTTTAAAACCATCTTAACCATGTCTCTGTCCTTCCTTTTTTGTCTTGAACATAGGACATGGATTTGATTGACATACTCTGGAGGCAAGATATAGATCTTGGGGTGAGTCGAGAAGTATTTGACTTCAGTCAACGACGGAAGGAGCATGAGCTGGAAAAACAGAAAAAACTTGAAAAGGAAAGACAAGAACAACTCGAAAAGGAGCAAGAGAAAGCCTTTTTCGCTCAGTTACAACTAGACGAAGAGACAGGTGAATTCCTCCCAATTCAGCCAGCTCAACATATCCCATCAGAAACCAGTGGATCTGCCAACTACTCCCAGGTACCGAGTACTCAGTTCTTGGAAAGATAGCAGGGTTTAAGGGAAAACACTGACTCGGGAGTTAACACATCTGTATTTGAATTCCAGCTTTGCCTTTTACTATGTCTTCATGACTTTGTTAAGTCATTCCCAACCTTGGCCTTCTGATGAGTTCAATACTTGATTTACCTCACAGAATTTTAAGGATTAGGAGGACATAAATCACATGAAAGAGCTGTGTAAGCTATAGCAGCATCACGGAGGATCAGGCTGCAGCGGTGGTGGTGGCAGCAGTGGAACCAGTAGTAGGGATTACTTTGGCACCAATTGTGACAGGCACTGACTATCCTAAAGCACCTGACATACTGATTGATTTAATCAATATGACGATTATCTGAATTAGGTACCATTATCCCCATTTTATCTAAAGATGAGCAATTAAAGCTCAAAGAGGTTAAAAACCTTCCCGGGCATTAAAGAAATTGGGGGAGCCCATTTGAACCCAGACAGTCTGGTTCGATTCTCTGCTCTTAATTATGACACTAAACTGATTTCTGAACTAAGAAATCTGATTTGAACAGATGTAAACATTTTCAGAACATCAATCATGAACCTTTAACCCAGGAATGGAACATTAAACAAATTGTTTTCCCTTTTTGTCTTTCCCTTTTATCCAGGTTGCCCACATTCCCAAACCAGATGCTTTGTACTTCGATAACTGCATGCAGCTTTTGGCAGAGACATTCCCGTTTGTAGAGGACAATGAGGTATGTAATATTTGATTCACAGCAAAATTCACAGCTATATCTGATATATCCTATATGGGTCCCTTTAATGTCTCTCCATTTTTTAAAAAATGAAAAACTTTTTAGGATGAAATTTGTCAATGAAACCTTAGTCTATGTGTAACTTTACAGATCCCCACACAATACAAAACCTAAAACGTTTACTGCTGCACAGCCAGAAGCACGGATTAGCATAACCATGGAACTAAGTAACACATTTGTTATAAGTACTAAAAAATAAATTTTGGTGAGTAGGCAAGCAGAGTAATACACTAAAACTTGTTTAACAATTTTTATAAACCTATTGTGTTTGAAGCACAAAGATACAGCTTCGTGTTCCCAAAAGCAGCCAGAGGTAACCTCTGAAAATGGTCCACTATTCACTTGCCCTAGAAAACCCCACAATATCATGCATATCAAGAGGTTCGAATCTGTGTGTTCACTTTATTTATTTATTTATTTATTTAAATATATTTTATTGATTTTTTACAAAGAGGAAGGGAGAGAGTTAGAAACATTGATCAGCTGCCTCCCGCACACCCCCCACCGGGGATGTGCCCGCAACCAAGGCACACGCCCCTGACCGGAATCAAACCTGGGACCCCTCAGTCCACAGGCTGACACTCTATCCACTGAGCCAAACCGGCCAGGGCTGTGTGTTTACTTTAAGAACACTCGGGAAAACTGCCCAGGCCATCAAGGGTATGCATATGTGAAAAGCCACCAAGTATCTGAAGGATGTCACTTTACAGAAGCAGTGTGTGCCATTCTGACGTTACAATAATGGAGTTGGTAGGTGTGCCCAGGCCCAATAGTGGGGCTGGACACAGGGTTAGTGGCCCAGAAGGAGTGCTGAATTGTTGCCCATACTTAAAAATGCAGAGCCCTGGCCGGGGTGGCTCAGTTAGTTCGCGTTGTCCAGTGCACCAAAAGGGTTGCTGGCTCAATTCCTGGACAGGGTACATTCCCTGACTGGGTTCTATCTCCATTGGTGGTCATGCAGGGGCAGCCGACTGATGTTCTGCTATCACATTAATGTTTCTTTTTCTCTCCCTCTCCCTTCCTTTCTAAAAATCAATAAAAAAAAATATTTTTAAATGCAGAGAATAATGCTGAACTTAAAGGTATAGATGTAGATTTTCTGGTCATTGAGCAAAACCAAGTGAATAAAGCTCCCAAGTTATGTCGTAGAATTTACAGAGCTCATGGGCGGATTTACCCATATATGAGCTCTCCCTGCCACACTGAGATAACCCTACTGAAAAAAAAGCAGATTGTTACTAAACCAGCGAAGAGGTACAGAAGAAAAAGATATCCCAGAAGAAACTGAAGAAACAAAAACTTATGGCCCGGGAGTAAATTCAACATAAAATAAATACTAATCTCTATAATAAAAGCCTAATATGCAAATCAACCGAATGGTAGAACAACTGGTTGCTATGATGAGCACTGACCACCAGGGGGCAAATGCTCAACGCAGGAGCTGCCCGCAGGCCCAGGCCAGCCAAGGCGGGTGCCAGCAGGCATCCCCCGGTCACCCCGTTAGTCACCCCACAGGTCAGCCCTGATCGCCAGTCACTCCTAGGGACCCTACCTGTGCACGAATATAGTGCACTGGGTCTCTAGTAAAAAATAAAAGCAGGGGAAAAAAGATACAAATTAAATCCTAAAGAATACCCATTTTCAAGTTTGCCTTCAGATGCATAGGATAACACAAACCAGTAAATAAGTACATTTGGAGTCAGGTGGGTAAGAAAAAAAGATGTTTCCTTGTATGGAAAATAGAGGTCATAAGTAGTTCTAAGTAGAATACAGAACTGCAGCCAGTTCCAGCTTGAGGTGTTGTGATAGTGTCTTGGAGGGCACTCACCCACTGCTGACAGCAGATTCATGAGGATAAATGCCTTGTTGATTTTAGGTTTCTTCGCCTACGTTTCAATCACTTGTTCCTGATGTTCCCAGCCACATCGAGAGCCCAGTCTTTACTGCGCCTAGTCAGACTCAGTCATCTGAACCTGTTGTCCTTCAGCTAATCAGTGATTTAGGTAATATGCAGCAGGACATTGAGCAAGTTTGGGAGGAACTACTATCCATTCCAGAATTACAGGTAACTAAGATCTAAAATAATAAATACCAAAGATGCTATTTTATATTCAGTCCCTTTAAATTAGTCATTCTGGTTATTTATTATTTATATGCCACCTATTTATAGGGATGATTAGAGAGTGCTTTTAAATTAGTCATGAGAACTGCCCATGCTCACTCAAATGCAGTTTTGTTAGTTAAAGGGGCTGGATGTCTTGAGGATAGATAAGCTGTAAACCTCAAGTCTGACCTAGAAACTCTGAAAATAATATAGATGCTGAGGCATAAATATCTGTTGGAAATGGGTATTTATCTCTGAATTATAGAAAAAAACAGCTTGGAGACAATGGGGGTGGGGAAGTTTTAACTCAGATATAGATTATCAGGTATTGAAAATATTTAACCTTGATTTACAAAATGTAAACTTATTTTCCATGCAGTGTCTTAATATTCAAAATGACAAGCTGGTTGAGACTAACACGGTTCCAAGTCCAGAAACCAAACAGGCAGACATTGACAACAGTTATCATTTCTACTCATCTATCCCTACACTGGAAAAAGAAGTAGGTAACTGCAGTCCACCTTTTCTCAATGCTTTTGAGGATTCCTTCAGCAGCATCCTCACCACAGAAGACCCCAGCCAACTGACAGTGAACTCATTAAATTCAAATGCCACCATAAACACAGATTTTGGTGATGAATTTTATTCTGCTTTCGTAGAGGAGCCCAGTATCAACAACAGCATGTCTTCCTCAGCTACTTTCAGCCAGTCACTCTCTGAACTTCTCTATGGGCCCATTGATGTTTCTGATCTATCACTTTGTAAAGCCTTCAATCCTGAAAGCACAGCAGAATTCAATGATTCTGACTCTGGCATTTCACCGAACACAAGCCCCAGCATGGCATCACCAGAACACTCAGTGGAATCTTCTGGCTATGGAGACACACCACTTGGCTTTAGTGATTCTGAAATGGAAGAGACAGACAGTGCCGCTGGCAGTGTCAAACACAGTGGTCCTAAAACACAGCCAGTTCAGACTTCTGGGGAGACAGTTCACCCCCCGTCACCATCTCGGGGGCACAGTGCCCCAGTAAGTGATGCCCAGTGTGAAAACACACAAAAGAAAGAATTGCCTGTAAGTCCTGGTCATCGCAAAACCCCATTCACAAAAGATAAACATTCAAGCCGCTTGGAGGCTCATCTCACAAGAGATGAGCTAAGGGCGAAAGCTCTCCATATCCCATTCCCTGTAGAAAAAATAATTAACCTCCCTGTTGATGACTTCAATGAAATGATGTCCAAGGAACAATTCAATGAGGCTCAACTTGCATTAATTCGAGATATACGTAGGAGGGGTAAGAATAAAGTGGCTGCTCAGAATTGCAGAAAAAGAAAACTGGAAAATATAGTGGAACTGGAACAAGATTTGGATCATTTAAAAGATGAAAAAGAAAAATTGCTCAAAGAAAAAGGAGAAAATGACAGAAACCTCCATCTACTGAAAAAACAACTCAGCACCTTATATCTAGAAGTCTTCAGCATGCTCCGAGATGAAGACGGAAAACCTTACTCTCCTAGTGAATACTCCCTGCAGCAGACGAGAGATGGCAACGTATTCCTTGTTCCCAAGAGTAAGAGGCCAGATGTTAAGAAAACCTAGATATGGAAAGATCTGACCTTTTCTGAGCTAGTGTTTTTTGTTTTGTTTTGTTTTTTTTGTACTATTATATATACTAAAAGCTCCTACTGTGATGTGAAATGCAGAAATATACTTTATAATTCTATGCAAAATTATAGTCAAAACTAGTATAGAAAATAATACAAAACTTTAAAAGCATTAAACTGTTCTCAGTATGCAGAAATCAGTTTCACTTTAACTGCAAACTTAATTTCTTAGAACACCATTTGGGCTAGTTTCTGTATACCTGTAAATACTACAAAAACTTATTTATACTGTTCTTATCTCATTTGTTACATTCATAGATTTATATGTTTTGACATCTGGCTAAAAGCAAATTGTTGTAAAACTAACCACTATGTACTTTTTTAATAAATATCATATGAACAAAAAAATGGCATTTTTTATTGTTTAGCTCTGGCAAAAATAAAACTGTTTAGTTGAAAAGCTGGTACTAATAAAGGAATACGATTGTTAAATTATTTGTAATTCATTTGCATTTATTCACAGTATTTTCAGTGACATTACGTGGTCACATTTAGGTGTTTTTTTCAGAATGCTTTCGTTGAAAATACGCTTTTTTTAAAAAAAATCTTCATCTGAGGATATTTTTCCATTGAATATATTTTTTTGGTTTGTTTTATTTATATTGGTTTTGGGTTGGGGTTTTTGTTTTGTTTTGTGTGGTTTTTTTTTGGAGAGAGGGAAAGACAGAAACACATCATTTTTCTGTATTTCTAGAACCAGAAGGAGCCTGCAATGGAGGTACATGCCCTTGACCAGAATCAAACCTGGGACCCTACAGTACATAGACCCAAGCTCTATTCACTCCGCCAAACAGGGCGAAAATACGCATTTTATACTAAACTTCTGGTGCTAGAAATATAGAAAAGTGTATCAAGAAGCTATTTTATCATTTCAACATCAGGTATCAACCCAGTAAAGTGTTCTCTACCTTGACATGAAAACTGTTCAGAAACCCGTCCTCCTAGTACTGGGGAAAGACGGCAAATGTACTACGCTGTGCAAGAGGATTGGGAAGACCAGTAAAAAAGCATTGCAATTTGAAATAGGGTAAAACCTCATTGAGATTGCATAGGAAACCCATTCTGTTGAGTAAAAAGAATATTTCAGACAGGACACAAAGTCCAAAGGCTCTGAACCCTGTTTAAAAAACACCCACAAGGACCATATGGCTGAAAATGAGGGTTGGGGGGAGAGAAAGAGGTGAGTGGGTAGAGGAGTGAACGTGGCAGAGCTCTCTTAAGCCTTCATAAGGACTTTGGCTTTTACCCAGCAAAGTGGGGAGGTGTCAAGTAAGAGTAACATCAGATTTTTAAGTCTCCCCTGCCTTGTATTGAGAATAGTCTAGAGCAGCGGTTGCCAACCTTTTGGACCTCACGGCCAACTGGCTGGTGACCCCTGCTCCAAAGGTTTCCTTAAACCAGCAGTTGCCAACCTTTCGGACCTCACGGACCACCAGTGATCTGCAGACCACTGGTTGACCGCTAGCTTGTCTACAGGGTAAAGGTGGGGAGCAAGGAGGCCAATGGGGAGGCTTTGCAGTGATCACATGGAATATGGCGTCTTGGGGTGATAGGGCACTGGATTTTGTTTCAAAGGTGAAACTAAATGGGTTTTGACAGAATGGATATGGGATGAAGGTGAAGTCAAGGACTTGAACACCTTTAAGAACTGAGATCCTGGAGGAGACCAAGATGGCGGCATAGGTAAACACCGGAGACTGCTGCTGCAAACAACCACTTCAAAAATACAACTAAAAGACGGAACGGACATCACCCAGAACCACAGGAAGGCTGGCTGAGGAGAGACTCTTCAACTAGAAGGAAAAATAACAGCACACCGAGGCTCAGAGGAGGCGCAGTGTGGAAAAAACTCAGGTGCGGAGGTGCGCGCGCAAAGCGGGCTGGTGGCTGAGAGCGCGGTTGTCGTTTTCGGTCAGGGGGGAGTCTCAGACTCTGAGCTCCAGATACGGGCGAATCGCTGGGGACTCGGACCCAAACGGGAGAAGCGGGAGTGTCTGGCATCAGTTGGAAGGCAGCTTTCCCTCCGAGGTTTGCAGCGGTTCCGGGGGTTCTGAGAAGCAGAGCCTCTGGGAACAGGACTGAGGGCACCATAACGGCTCCCTCCGCCCGCCCTGTTGAGCCCGCCCCGCCCAAGCCCTGCGCAGAGCCATTTGCCGGATAGCCTCAGGCAAAGGCTAGATTAGCACCTCCCCAGAGGACAGAAGTTTTCCGCGGCAGACACAGCTGATTCACACAGCCAGTCGGCCTGGTGGTCAAATCCCTCTAGTATTAACTACAACAATCAAGGCTCAACTAGAACAAGACTGCGCACAAAGACCACTAGGGGGTGCACCAAGAAAGCATAAAAAATGCGGAGACAAAAAAACATGACAGAAATGGAGGATATAGAGCTAAAAATCGCAATTTTGAGGGCTTGCAAAAATGTGCTAGAAGCTGTCAATAAACTTGAGGAGAGAGTCACGAAAACTAATGAGACCCTCGATGCTATGATAAAGAACCAACTAGAAATTAAGCATACACGGACTGAAATAAAGAATATTATACAGACACCCAATAGCAGACCAGAGGAGCGCAAGAATCAAGCCAAAGATTTGAAATGCGAAGAAGCAAAAAACACCCAACCGGAAAAGCAAAATGAAAAAAGAATCCGAAAATACGAAGATAGTGTAAGGAGCCTCTGGGACAGCTTCAAGCGTACAAACATCAGAATAATTGGGGTGCCAGAAGATGAGAGACAGCAAGATATTGAAAACCTATTTGAAGAAATAATGGCAGAAAACTTCCCCCACCTGGTGAAAGAAATGGACTTACAGGTCCAAGAAGCGCAGAGAACCCCAAACAAAAGGAATCCAAAGAGGACCACACCAAGACACATCATAATTAAAATGCCAAGAGCAAAAGACAAAGAGAGAATCTTAAAAGCAGCAAGAGAAAGAGACTCAATTACCTACAAGGGAATACCCATACGACTGTCAGCTGATTTCTCAACAGAAACTTTGCAGGCCAGAAGGGAATGGCAAGAAATATTCAAAGTGATGAATACCAAGAACCTACAACCAAGATTACTTTATCCAGCAAAGCTATCATTCAGAATTGAAGGTCAGATAAAGAGCTTCACAGATAAGGAAAAGCTAAAGGAGTTCATCACCACTAAACCAGTATTATACGAAATGCTGAAAGGTATCCTTTAAGAAGAGGAAGAAGAAAAAGGTAAAGATACAAATTGTGAACAACAAACATGCATCTATCAACAAGTGAATCTAAGAACCAAGTGAATAAATAATCTGATGTACAGAATGAACTGGTGATTATAATGAATCAGGGACATAGAAAGGGAATGGACTGACTATTCTTGGGGGGGAAAGGGAAATGGGAGATGCAGGAAGAATCTGAACAATAAAGATTTAATAATAAAAAAAAAAAAGAACTGAGATCCCCAGAGATAGCAAAGACTAGTTATAGGAAGATCTAGGAAAGAAAAAATTTCACTTAAAATCAGTTTCATCTCACATTGAGATTAAACGTAAAAAATCAAGGCCCCTCAAAATCTGCTGCTGAATAAACCATTCACAGCATTGATCCACTATTTCCTCGCCTAATCAAATGTTTGTCTTGTTTGGTTTTGTTTTAAAGTAGGGAAATGTAGATTCACTTGAGGATTAGGCATGTTTAGAATAAACACTATGTGCAAATTATTCAGAACCCTAATCATTAGAGGCAAAACAGTGCAGAGGTCCACAGGCTCAAGCCAGACAGCCTGGGCTTGCTACCACCATTCTAGAATGACCTCCAGTAACTCAAAGCAATCAGGCTTGTTTCCTTATCTGTAAAGTGAGCATAACACTGAGTTACTACACAAAAAGCACGGTATCTACACACTATAAATGGGCATTTTCTCATTTTCTTTAGCCTTACATTAGGATGCCTTTTGGTTGCAAGTGAAAGAAACTCAAGTCAAATTAACTTGAGAAGTTGACTGATAACTGGGAAGCTCAGATTGAAAACGACTTAATGTGAAGATTCTGTTGAGCTTCCTTGTGTGGTCAAGAATTTCTTCCTGGCTATAGCCGGTTTGGCTCAGTGGACAGAGCATTGACCTGTGGACTGAAGGGTCCCAGGTTCCCTTCTGGTCAAGGGCACATGGTCAGGTTGCAGGCCTGATCCCCAGTAGGGGGTGTGCAGGAGGCAGCCAATCAATGATACTCTCATTGATGTTTCTCTACCTCTCTGAAATCAGTAAAAATTAAAAATAAACTTCCTCTTGTAATGGTGGTGATAACTTTACCAACCTTGGGAAAAAAAATTTACTTTGAACTACTGAACATACTGTGTATTAGAAACAAAACCTTTAAATCCTGGCACACCTGTTTATGCTTCACTTTATTGCACTTTAGATATTTTACAAATTGAAGGCAAGACTCTCCACCCTCAAAGATTACAGCTCACTTTATTGCATGGTGTGGAACAAATCCACAATCTGAGGTCTGTGTAAAACAAACCCTAACTTACTGACCAAAAAAAATAAAAAAAATATCCAAGTTTTCATCTCTTGATCTGGGTTTGAAATATGAGAGCTTTGTGTGCTGATTAAGTTTGGCTAATCATTGTTTTGTTTTTTTAATTGACCTTAGAGGTTTGTTGTTCCCTTCATCCATGTATTCACTGGTTTATTCTCGTCCAAGGCAGAGATTGAACCTGAAGCCTTAGCATATTGGGACAATGCTCCAACCAACTAAGCTATCTGGCCAGGGCCGAACAAACATTTTATTAGAAACCTTAATTGCTTGACACTGCATTTGGTATATTAAAAAATTTGCTTTCTCAAGCCCATGCTTTTAAGGGAGAAGATGGCTACTCAAATGTATTTTATAGTATTTCCCATACCCATACTTTTGCTTTTAAGCCTCCAACATATACAATTCTCATCCCTATTGGCCTACTTAGGCCAATTTCACTTGCTTTTTATTTTTTAATGTTTTCAGAACTGGAAAAATTTTAATGCCATAAAAACTTTAATCACTGTGGAGAGACACACTGGCATAATTATCACCCATTAAAACTTTAGATTTGCTTCAGGATATTCTTAAGGCAGTAACACTAATTACCAAAAATACTACTTTTAGAGATCATGGACCAGGCACTAGGTTTAGCTCTTTTAAGTTCATTTTTTACATTTAACCATACACTCAATGAAGCTGGGTATTATCTCCATTTTACTTTCCTAGTGCCCACCCCACCCACTAAGGAGTTAGGTAAAAACAAGTTTTTAATTGGACAGAATTTAGGGCAGAGAATTTTGATTGGAAGAAGTTACTTTATTTTCAGTAACACTAGTAAAATTCAACAATCCTTCATTATAGACAGCAAACCACAAATGGTATACACAGTACTTCTATCATTAAAAAAAAAATCACAATTTTAACATCAAATTACTGTTGCCAAGTATTTTAAAATACCATCTATGTATAACTTCAAAGTTAGACATCAGACCCACCACCAGCCTCCTCTGTTTAAGGCACATTCACTAAATCAAATGTAATATTTTGCTATTTCCAATGTAATGTTTATTTCTACATATTTAATGCATATGAAATCAACATTCTAAGGGGGTCAGTTGGCATCACCAAACTACTGACAGATAGCATTGGCATAAGAGTAAGTTTAAGTCCCAAATAACTTGCCCAAGCTCACAAAATTCAAGTTTTTAATTTTCTTACTGATTTAAAAATTTAAAGGTGTAATAGAAGATTGAATCAAAATAGAAAATTTATCAGCGCTCCTTCTACGTTAAGTATATATCTTAAAGAATGTTAACTCATTTGATAGAATGCATGGACCAACACAACGTATTTTAAAAAATTACCTTGCAACCTTCAGATACAATTAGAATTCTTTCCTGATTATAAACCCTTTAACTGCAATGGCATAGTGAAATTTAACCATTTTGACTCCTTTGAAGTATTTTAAAGCTGTCAACACCCTTGTATGTTACTTATCCATTACTTATCAATAAAGTTTGGAAGTTGAATATGGGTAAATTTCTATTTCCTAGCTGATTTTCAGTACTGTGCCCATTTAACTTCTACCACATACATGAAGGCAGTTCTCAATGCACCTTTGCCATTACCAGTCTGAAAACGTGATGGGCAAGCTACCTATTACCTTACTCTCTTAATCCTTGGTACTTTTTAATTCTAAGTCAATCTAATATTAACAGGATCCCATTTTTTTGCAAAAATAACACTGATCAAAAATTTAATTGGTCTGTGATGAGTACATGTAGGATTCTAATTTTTCTTCTTTGCCTAGTTTCAATTAACAATATTTTCATTTGGAGAAAACATACTTATTTTGGTGGAAATGAAAGAGTTTTGGGTTCAAGTATTAACTGGAATTATAAAGTACTTACAGCTACAGAATATAAAACCACTGCATATAATGTAACCAGTGTTGAGTACAAACAAAATATGTTGCAATCCTATTGACAGCTAAAAGTCCCAGGTGGACTCAATTCAAATTATTTCACTTACCATGTTAACAGCTGTTAATACTAAGAATCCACATAACTTGTGTTATATTTTTATTTCACATTTATCAAAATCCTAACTCAAAAACTGTTTAAACTTAACAGATGACTATTATCTTTATTTGGTTTAAGTTGCAACACTGTAGTTTAAAACTTGATCTCATGAAAGCTTTTGCCCAACCCACCATCATAGCATGAAATTTCAACCAGTCAATCCAATGCCTTTAAGAAACCTAGTATTTCCAAGGTGTGGAAGGAGTCCCCTTTTCATCCTCCCAAACTGTTTTTCACTTGCTCAGTATCCTTAACTACATGCGCCACCCCCCCCGCCCCAATAAATCATTGATCCCTCACCTATCACCCAAGTATGTACACATTGTTTTTCAAGACTTAAATCCTTAAATGGCAGTAAGCTTTATGTTTTAGATATTTTTCCATGCCCATTTCCCAGGTCAATGTTTTCCAGTGAATAGAACCCACTTTTCCAAGTTTCCTGTTGTTAGTAAAGTATGTCATATTCACCTATAGCATTTAAGTTACACGGACATTGTGAAGTGACAAAACCACACACACATTTCTAAAAATATTTTAATGAAAAAGTTAGCTTTCTGTAAACATTTCATTATCCTACAAATGAAACATTTGAATCCATTGCAGACCACCTCTTAAGTCTTAAAAATCAAGACATTGAAATAGAAAATTTGAATACTCATAGGCTAATATATTACCTCTGCACATTAGCATGCTTTTCCCCTATACTTTGTGACATAATTACTAGAAATCCAAGATACTGTTATTAACTAGAAATGTTTCAAATTGTGACTTCTATATTGGAACTCCTCAAATCAAGCATATCCCAATTGTTTAGTTCCTTAACAAATGGTCTTTATTACCAAATTTTATTCATTAGGACATGGGTGTAAAGGTAGGATTTTTTTTTTGCTTGTTTTTAAAACATGTGAAAAGCAGTAACCCCTTGAGTTGCTTTGACAATGTAAATAAGTTTGCCTTGACCATTTCCCTTATTGGTGCTATGACTTAAGGGCATCACATTTTTCAGTAATGACAGTGTAACTCCATTTAAATTAAATCACTTTATTTCATAAAAAAAATTAGACTGAAAAGAACGCCTTTAAAAAAAGAAAATGTTTATCTTAGGGCATTTGCTTCACTAAAACCATGCTGTAAATAAAATTCATCAAAATAATTGCCTTGCTTTTAATACTTCATTCTAAAGTGGTGTAGAAATTTAGTTCTGGTTTAGATAGCCAGCCAGTCATTTTGTGAGAATAAACTGTGGCAAACTTACTCCTATTTATGTAAGAATTTCATTTGTTTATAATTTAGAAACTAGTTTCATTTTCAGCATCTATTCCCAAGTGTTGTTTTTAAAGTAAATTGTCAAATTTCAATTTTTAACAAGCCCTTATGAAATCAGCAACTGATTTGCACAGAAATTAATAGTTTAATTATTCTTTGGGAAGTTGTCTTTTAAAAGGGAGCATTAGAATAACTAGATCCCCACTGCTTCTGGTTAACAGGTTAAATCACACACACACACACACACACACAAAACGCTAAAAAGAACCAAATATTTATGCCATTAATCTAAATAACTCCCTGATTTTATATGCAAGAGAATTTATATATGAGGCCACTTGAATGAAGACCATTTTTATATTTTTATCAATCTGGCAATTTAAAAATTCATCCCAAGGTTTTCCCTAGAACGAGGACTGGCAGGCTTAATGTTTCTGTTATAACTAAATCATGCTTATTACAAAACTGCCAAATTTGAGGTCACTCCCTTTCTCATCAAAAACTGACTACCCTAAAGACACCAACAATGAATTATATACATGAGGCCACACGTCACTCAACATGAACACTCATGATTATTTGCAGGAAAGTTTTAAAAACTGTTTAAAATGTTTTGGATGTGGTTCCAAAATCAAGTTTCAGCTGAACAATTTTACTAATGTACCTAGTAGTTTTAAATGTGTAATATAAATTTGTAGGGAAACAAATGGTGTCATCAGGTTTTACTGTGAGCTACAAACCTTACCCAGCCAGAAACCTTCGTATTTAAGATGGTAGGAAAGACATTCCTCATTTAGGCAAGAAGGGTTCTCATTCAACCTGCAAATCAAAAAGATTACTCTTACCTTGCTTTACAAAAAAGTACTCTTTTAATAAGTGAAAAATTTCAAATTCAAGCCTTACCTAATGCTTATTGCCCTTCCTTGCAGGTCTAAATGCTAGACCTAGTGACTGGGGCAACTATCTCTCATTGATGTTCCAAAAGGCGAAGAGCTCCTTCCTGCTACTTTCTTCGATATTTCAGTTGTAATAAGCAGATTTAACTAGCTTTTGACAAGTTGCTCACTATCACCATAGTATCTTATGCCTTCACTTCTCAGTTGAAGCTCTTGCTGCTGCCTTGTCATTCTTTATTTATGCTGACTTGTCCATACTCAAAAGGCTGCTGAAGTCCTGTCTTAGTGAGTCTCCTTTGATCCACACTGTGCTCAAACAGCACATCTTAGGTCCTTTAAAGCTGGTTAAATCGCTCTCCTCATGGCTTACTTTTCCACTGTTCACAAGAACTAAGCTAAATACAACTTATAAACAGGTCACATACACACATTTCACCTGCTTATAGGTTGCAAACATCAACTTACTGAAAATATATTTCACTATTAAACTAGTTCCAGAACATAAGAAAGTTTGTTAACAGTACAATTAACTTCATATGCCATTAAAGGATACTGTCAAGGTTGTGTCAAACAATTTCACAAAATAGAAACAGGAAATGTTAATCACCCCCATTCCTTCAACCTTTATTATATGAATAAAAGAACTTTAGACAATTTAGCTCAATTTTAATAAAATGTTTCCCAAGCATTATTTTGACCAGGTACCCAGGTTTAAGTTATAAACATTGACAGTGTCCATTTATATAACCACACTTGAAGTTGTAAAGACTTAACCATTTTCTAATATTTGCCTATTTTCTACGCTGCTTTATTCACATACGTCCATTAACAAATGGCATGTTGTCTGTTACATTTATTGGTTTGTGAGTGTTTTCTGGAAAACTGCAGTATCTGTGAAGACCGATTTCCATGCTGGCATTGCATGCATCCAAATATTAATGCACAGAGGCACAGAATTAGAGCAACAAGAGAGCATATGCAAACACTAGCACGCCCAACTCCCCTTTTTATTGCTTGTTTTTGCTTAGTACTTCCTAAAACAAAAGTAAGAACCTTGAATTCAATGTTCAACTGCCAAAGAAATAACAACAACAGGGCACATACTTAGGGCTTGAATTAAATTGTGAGCACTAGGCTGGCACAAAACAGTAGACATTGGTTTATATATATAATTATATATATGTATGACCTTATCATCTAAAAATCTTCTCATCCCGGGTCTTCCAAACAAATTAGCTCATACCAACATGATTTAGGTTCAAGCATACACAGAGAAATGACAGTGTGTTCTTTGGGATTTTGATTAAGAACTCAGACAATCCAAATTTGAATTCAGATCTTTGGGAAGTGGGAAGCTTGTACTAAGCAACTGTGGTACACTTCTACTGCATTATGTCATTTGGGCCAATTATATCTAGACTGTCCTTGGTTTCATCCAGTAAAATGTAGAGGGTACAAACAGGAAAGCATGCCAGCCAGTTAAGGGTTCAACAATGCATGATTTTTATTCTCTTGCTTTGAGAGCTTGTATCAAAAAAAAGTTAAACCAAGGAAAATAACGAAAGATTTACGGGCCTCTTGTGCTTTAAAAAGGAAAAAAAGGTAGCCACCAATTTGCTCAGATACAGCAGGCTTAGTGGTCCTATACTTTGAAAAGTTTTAAAAAATGGTTTTTAATGGAAGGGGAAAGGAAAAACATCCACTACCCCTTTCCAGAATTTAAACAGAGGGCAGCAGACATTCTTTACACCCAAATAAATCTATGGCAGCAGTTCACATGTGACCAAGGTGAATGTAGAATGGAGATGTTCTAAACACAGCTCAGACTCAGCAAAGCCAACACACTAAAACCATGATTACATTTGGAAAGAAAATGCACAAAAACCAAGTAGGAATTTTGAGTTTTCATTTGAAGGTAAATCTTAATGTCATCAAAGTCACAAATATGCTAATTTAAATACCCAATTCTATTTATCTAAAACACACATTGCAAACATACAAATATCTATTCTCTCCACATGTCAGAGCCCATTCATTTCATGGTTTGGAAATGGGGAGAATAGATTCCCCTTAAATTGCAAGTCAGTAGGTGTTTCTTTACAGTTAACTTTAGCAAAATTCATACAAAATAGTGATTAACAATGATCTTCTTTACTTGTTAACTCACAAGGAAACACCTTCAAAACTGCATTTTGTTAAAGTTTCTGTACTAAAATGTAGAAAAACTGAACTACACAAATATTGAAAAGTTAAAAATTCCTTAATTTTTTATTCCTGGTACCACTACCACAATTTACAGGGCAATATACCTGATGTAATGAAAAGAAAAAGAAAAAGACAAAGCTACAACAGATAAAAGACCTCAGGAATGTACATCTAATTGACACTACATTGCATTAATCAATAGCTGCACTTTTTGCAAACTGTGGCTATGACAGTCCTGAACAAGAAGGGTTTCCTGTTTAAGCTGCAGTAACTTTTCTGACTATGGATCATCGTTCCTCCTGTGGCAGATTTTTACAGTTCCTCTAATGCATTTGGGACGACTGTCTCAAAGTAACCTGCAGCTTTCCTGACAACTCCTCGCTCTCTCTCCTGCTAAGAACTGTAGCCTGTTGAATAATACAGGATAAAAAAATTATTACACTCAGTGAACAGTTCCACATATGCTTTATCATCATGTTAAAAATTTAAATTATACCTACCCTTTTCTGCTGAGTTTTTAGAACCTTCTGCTACCATATCCACCACTTCCACCACCAGATCCATAACCACCTGGAAATATGCAGGTAGAGAGTTTTAAAAGAAATATGATACACGAGTTTGTAAATTAAAAAGTTCTAAAAAGTTTTAATGAAAATTATTTACCACCATAGGGGCTGCCCGAGCTTCTTCCACCAAAACTGCCCCCCTTCATGGGTCCATAATTTGATTGCTGTTGTCCACTGTAATTTCCAAAATCATTATAGTTTCCACCTCCACCATAGTTACCTGAAATTACAAAGGTTTTTTACTTGTGGCTGATTTACACAATTATTTCCTCTTCTAATATACATATATCATCTTAACCATCATGACAGCATACTCTACAACACTAACTTGCAACTCCTTGAAAAGTGATTTGAGAACTATCAAATTCTCTCCACCACAAACTGAGGCCCACTAGCACACCTCAGACATGGGTAAGGAATGAAAAAGAGTAAAAAATGGTCCCAAGAGCATGTATCTAGACAGCTCATATTTTGTTTATATTTGATGCTAAACTCCAGCACATTCTCTCCTTCGTACTACTAACACCATCAAATCTGTCAGTTTGATTCACTCTAATTCTGATGTAGTACAACTTTTTAAAAAATATGTATTTTATTGATTTTTTACAGAGAGGAAGGGAGAGGGATAGAGAGTTAGAAACATCAATGAGAGAGAAACATCCATCAGCTGCCTCCTGCACACCTTCTACTGGGGATGTGCCCACAACCAAGGTACATGCCCTTGACCGAAATCGAGCCTGGGACCTTTCAGTCCGCAGGCCGACGCTCTATCCACTGAGCCAAACTGATTAGGGCTGATGTAGTACAACTTTTAAGTCAATGATAGAAGTACTCTAAATTAATTTAATAAAAATCTTCTATTGTTGATACATTAATAGTCCAAAAATGCAGTGCATTTGTAACAAAGCTCTTTAGTGTCATGCAGTAATATAATAATGCAGTCTTGCTTATAGTCTGCAATGTATCTTTGACACACTGAGATTTAAAGTGCTCTCATTTAAACCCCAGATGACACCCTCTTCATTTCAACAATTTACAATTCCCATTTGTCCAGTTTAAAGTTGCTTAGCATTAGTAAAATCCTAATTACTGATAAACACCCATTTCAAGTACAAAATAAAGTTGAATACATTTTACCAGTTTACTAAATAAGCACAATAAAAAAATTCAGTTCAATTACCCATCAATTAAGTAATTTCTGATTTTACAAATCATGAAATTTGACCAAATGCTACGTTTTAACACTTTTAAACATCTGTAATGGAACTATAAACAATGAACATTTAAAACAAATGAAAACTTACCGCCAAAATTTCCCCCTTCATTGTAACCATCGTATCCACCACCGCCACCATATCCACCACCTTGGTTTCCATATCCTGGTCCACCACCACCACCATAGCCTCCTCTACTACTATAACCAGGACCACCGCCATAGTTGCCACCTAAAAAAAAAATTGGGTCACAAAAACAAATATATAACTGAACTCTAGTTTGTATTACATTTAGACCACTGGAAAATAAGTCAATGAATTGATTTAGCACTAAAGCTTGGTTAACAGAACCAAGAAATCTGGGCTAGTAAGAATTTAACATAAATGCTTAAATATATTTTAGTATTAAATTTTTTAATTCTTTAAATTTCACTAAGGAAAATAGTGAAGTCTCCTAAGATAGTACGCCAGCTCAACTAACTAGTACAATAAACATAACTGGCCAAAAATAATTAGCTACTGTTAAATCCTTAGGGGGAAATAAGTTTAAGTCTTCTATATTAGTTTAGATGCATACTTTAGCCATCAAGCCATTCAATTATGACTGAAATTAGAAAAATAAAAACACTTAATTGTCTATAAAGCCAGGAAACAAAATATCAAATTTTAAAAAAACTTACCATCACCTCCAAATCCATTATATCCACCATCACCTCCTCCATAACTACCTCTGCTGCCACCTCCACCACCGTAGCCTCCTGAGGAAAAGCAAGGTATGAATTTAAAAAGTGTAACATTCAGCCCACCAATAAATTTTAGGAAGACACATACTTAGAAATAAGATAATCATCCTACCTCTTCCACCAAAGTTTCCACCACGGCCAAAGTTACCTCCACCACCTCCAAAGTTTCCTCCCCGACCCATGAAATTGCCAGATCCACCTCCACGGCCTTTAACACAGGCAAGGAAGATCTTAAGAATCTTACAAACACCACTCACGTTTATTGTTTAAGTATGTATGGTATTACTCACCTCTTTGTGATCCAGCAGACTGCATTTCTTGTTTGGAAAGGGCCTTTTTCACTTCACAATTATGCCCATTAATAGTGTGGTATTTCTGAACTAAATTTTTTTTTAAATCAAACAAACAAAAGTTACTTGGGGTTTGAAAAAGCACATATAAATGATATCCTGTAGCACTACACATAACATTAAATATCTAGGATGTTACCGTTTATTTCTTGATTCGGATGCTGGTTACATAAGTGTAGTCACTTTATGAAAACTGAACCATACACTTTATGCACAATACAGTTTAAGTAGTTCAGCAAATTTAGTGGAGAACAAAAAAGCCATTTCTGCTTTCTTATTCAACTTGCTACTTACCAACAATTTTATCAACTGTATCATGATCATCAAAAGTTACAAAAGCAAATCCTCTTTTTTTCCCACTCTGCCTGTCCTCCATAACTTCTATGGTTTCAATCTTGCCATACTTTTCAAAGTAGTCTCTCAAATTATATTCTTCTGTATCTTCTTTAATACCACCAACAAAAATTTTCTTCACTGTTAGATGGGCACCAGGCTTTACAGAATCCTACAAGAAATATGCAAGTTAAAAAAAGACACAAATATTTACAACAATTTCACGTTATACAACATGGTATTAAAATACCTCTCTAGAAACAGCTCTCTTTGGTTCTACTACACGCCCATCAACCTTGTGTGGTCGAGCACACATTGCTGCATCCACCTCTTCAACACAAGAGTAAGTCACAAAACCAAAGCCCCGGGAACGTTTTGTTTGGGGGTCTCTCATCACCTACAAAATAAAGAGTTTTAAACCATTGAAACACTCCTCCACAAGTCTTCCACCTCTTTCTAAAAACCCCTTTTTTGTCCTTTAGTAACTTACCACACAATCTGTGAGTGTGCCCCATTTCTCAAAATGTTCTCTTAAACTGTCATCTGTAGTTTCAAAGCTCAGACCACCAATAAACAGTTTTCTCAACTGCTCTGGTTCCTTAGGATCATGGCCCTGAGAAAATAAACCAACACATTTTATTTATATCTTTTAGTGAATTGCTAAGATGCACAAGCCTTTTACTTTGCTACAAATAAACTCAGTATCAAATTCTGTACCATTATCATTTTGTCCAGTTAAAAATTGGAGTAGGATCATACAAATCACATCAACTTAATAAAGGAACTAAAATACCAAGAAAACCTATAAACAGCCTTTTAAATGCCAACATCACTCCAACTACATTTTAGTCCAAGGGAATCCCAAAATCCAAAGTCCCGTAATTTTAAGCTACAAAAGGGCCTGGGAATAGATTATTTCAGATGCTGCTACTAAGAACCCTAAGTATTGTAGAAGCACTTTTTCATCCTTGCCATTTCTTCTCATGTCAAGCATTTCATTTTAAACCAACGCTGTGAGGTACAATGTAAAAGTCTTGAGTGGTATTTCTGAGAAATGGAAAAATCTTCCTTACATTCCCTCTTTAATTCCAACTGTATAAAATAGAAAACTACCATTATCCGGAACATTTAAGATCTTACTTCCTGACATCATTGTCAGTGTGGATGAAATAAATTATTTTTTAAAAGGGGAATTCACGCCACTGCCCCCCCTCCCCCGAAAAAACTCTTAAAAAAATCCACCATGTATCTTGACAGTTTTTGGTAACCAGGTTATGTGCTGCAAAAATTACCTATGTGCACTTGTATGTATCACATAGCAAAATTTTCAAATACATCTTGTAAGGTCACAAAAAGGGCAAGCTGGATTTAAGTATAAAGCTTATTGCTTGAAAAGAATGAGATTCTCCTTAAAGATGTGGACTGAACTATTTTACAATTTAACCAGCTCTTTAATAAATTACATGAATTGCCATTTAGTCCATGCATTAAGATATCGTTCATCCCAAGTCCTTACATACAGGGGCTCACATTTACATTCTAATGTCTTCGTGTGTCTTCTAAAGGTACAGTTGTTAAGGCAAATAATACGAAGAGACTGTCACATGCTAGAAAAAAATGTTAAATGATTAATAGCCTACAGCATTAATTCTCTTATCTTTCCAAGTCCTGGTTAAGTGCATTTAATTAGCAACACCAAAATGACTAAAAAAAAACACAACACACACACAAACTATGCCTCACATAAAATTATCTCAAGCACATGAAAAATGCAACTGTGGTTGCAGTCCTCTAAAATAAAAATCCCAAAACTATAACCAGAGCCATGGGAATAAAAGATTAAAAAATGTTGAAGTTCCCATTGTACAATGGCGCGAAGATATGTATAGTTTTAAGTACTTTAGCAAGAACAGATCAGGAAGTATTACATAGCAGCAAACTTTTTAAAAATTTATCTTCAACTGGATGCTGCGGAAAAAAAAAAGATTTTATTTTCTTTCGTCTGTCAGGCCTAGAAATGTGCCAGCCTAAGTTCAGAAAAAGCTCTGCGCCCAAGCTTCGAGGCCATTTGCGGCATTTTCTGCCCGGCCGCCTCCTCTCTCTCTTCCAATCTCGCGCTCTTTCCCGGCGGCGGAATCAGGCGGCGGCCATTGCGGGCCAATGCGCCATTTCGTAACGCGGCA
>NW_005353838.1:9362481-9378961 GCF_000412655.1 Myotis brandtii | reverse complement strand
CTCGGCCAATGGCGTGCGCACACGTCGGGAGAACGCCTCGTGACCGCGCGTCACGGGAGAAAGAGGCCTTTCCCTTTCTTCTCGCGCTTCTTTCTTCTCCCCCATGTAGGCCTGTAGGTCTCAATGTCCGAATTAACTCCACTGCCCGGGCCTGCATGAGCCCACGCTGTTCTCTCCTGTACTTTAAGGTCCCAAGAAAGACCCCTCGGCTTCTCCTCGCGTGTTTCCAAATACAAGCGGCCAGTCTCCGTGCCTGCGGCGCCCGCTGTGGGGGCCTGCGCTAGAAATCCCTTTGCCGCCGACATGTATGAATCACGAGCCTTTGGAAAGGCCTCAAAACGCGGCTCTCACACTGAAATTGTCCCCTTAAGGACCTGCGGCAGGACTGGTCGAGGTCAGTTCCTTAGGCTCGCACTGATCTCAAATCTGCCGGCACTATTTTCTAACATTTTCCTAGTGACCGAGGAAAGAGCTGAAGCAACTTTTCTTGGGGTTGGGATTTAGGGAATTGAATGATTTACAAGACTTTAAAAGCCGGGTAGCAGGGTACCCTCCCTAATGGCCAGTAACTTTTTCCTTAGTGCTTCTGTGTTGTGAAGCATAATGAACAAGATCAATTACAGAGGCAAAAACTGGAGATGCACTCCTTTTCTGGCCGAACTGATTTTTAAATCATTTGACCTAAATGAGCTTCAGTTTTAATATTTTTAAAATGAAAATGGGGATAAGATTTGGTCATCTCCAACACTCAGGAAACATCGGTTCATCTCTAGACCCATGCTTAAACAAAGGTACCGATGAAAGTGACTATAATTGGCAAGTGTCCCTACCGTAAGAAAGATTAGGAATTTAATCAATTATGTTGTAAATTGTTTAAAAAACAGTTTGTGTTGACAAATAGGGAATAGTCTCCTTGGGACTTGGAAAAAAAGGAGCACAAAAAATAAGAATTTGTTAATGTTTATTTAGCATTGCCCAAGCAGAACCGGTGTTTTATTTGGCAGACAGGAACAACAGGTACTTTTTCAGGGCAGAAACCAGTCACCAGTCTTAAAGTAACTTGGATGAAATAACCCTCCGAACTAGCCTCCTCCTGTTGCTCTGATTCCAGTATCACCAGCAAACTGTTCCGTCTCTGCCTTTCAGGCGCGCGGATACCCAGCAATAATACTTGAGACGTTGGGAAATGTCTACCCTTAGGGTCTCCTTAACATATGAAGGCTCTTGAATTTACTATGAATAGGCATGGATAACTTGATTTCGTTTTTTCTTTCTTTTTTTTAAAAATATATTTTTATTTATTTCTGAGAGGAAGGGAGAGGGAGAGAGATAGAAACATCAATAATGAGAGAGAATCATTGATCGGCGGCCCCCTACAGGCCCGGTACTGGGGATCGAGCCTGCAACCTGGGCATGTGCCCTTGACCGGAATGGAACCTGGGACCCTTCAGTCCGCAGGCTGACGCTCTATCCACTGAGCAAAACCGGCTAGGGCGATAACTTGATTTCTGATTCAATTCTGAGTATGTAGAAAAACGAAAAATTAAAGACCTTAGGAAGATGGTATTCACACCAAAGTACCTGGTGAGAAACTGCAAGGATGATCATGAAAACGGATCACTTGGCTTCACTTTCTGGCATGTTGTCTAGGTGTTTTCTAGCCAATTATTTTTATTTTTTCTAATCAATTATTTTTAATAACTTCTGTTATTATTCTTTCTTCTTTGAATTGCATTAAATTCTGATATTAATTTGAGAAATGGTGGGGGATGGGATACTAAGTACTTGCATCCAGGAACATGAATGTCAGTCCATTTATTCAGACCTTTTGTCCTTCAGTAGAATGTGGATTCATCCAGATTTGTTGTTCATCCAGACTCTGTGGTGTTTAGACATTAGCTATTTTTTACTTCTACAAAGTTTCTACTCTGTGGACACATGGTATCTCATATAAATATCCCTGCTTGAGTTCTTCACCCTGGTAGACAGAAACTTGACCCCTGGTTGCTGTCTGTCCTTGTAGCCCTGGCTCTCTTGTAAGTGTGTGTGTGTGTGTGTGTGTGTGTGGGGAAAGGGGGGGGGGGGAAGTACATGGGGTGAGGAACAGGGGACAAGGGTTCTAAGGTGGGATGGAGTAGCAGACAGATTTTATAAATAATCTATATTAGGGCCTCAACTTCTTTCATATCACAACACATGCAGAAAACGTTATTTTGTGTACAGCACACGAGGTTGCATAAACAAAGATTTGGAGACATCTAAATGCTGGCTGGTTAAAAAATTCATAACATTTTCTTTAAATTATATAATATGTTAAAATAAAATACAATGTATTAGAGAAGATATTAAAAAATCATTTTGAATAAACCATTCAAATAAAAAATTTCCACATTTTTTTCATGATCATTTTGAACTTGTTCCTATGAATATATTTTGATATTAGGTTTTATGGTCGAAATGGCTTTATGCAGTTTTTGATCTCGACTTTTTAATCATAAACTTCTCATATTCCGAATAGTAATTATCAGTAAGGGACTCTGATCGCATAAGTGGGTGATAAAATATTAAAACCATTTTATACCATCATTCAAAATTTACAATTGTAATTATATTTAAAGAATAACAACTCCTCCTTTTATTGACAAATGTAATGTTGAAATTTTATATGAACATGCAAATGAATTTCAAACTAATAGTACATTTTTATATCAAGATTTCCACAATGAAACTCTAGCCTACATTGTCAACAGCTAGTCTGAGGGCCATTAAAAGAGTTCATCGTCACAGAGGGATAGAGATAGCCGGTAGCCCTGGCTGGGTATCTCAGTTGGTTGGAGCGTGTTGTCCTGATGCATGGGATTGCAGGTTGGTCCTGGTTGGGGCACATATAGGAACCAGCCAGTGAATGCATAAATAAGTAGAACAACGAATCAATGTTTCTCTCTCCCTTTCTCTCTAAAAAAGAGAGAGAGAGAAAGAAATAGTCACTACATGTTAAGACAAATATTATAGGGCAATGCTGGCAGCTGAGCCCACTGGGAACCCCAGTCAGTCAAGTCTGGTCTCTCAGTCCCTGACAAATTACCCCTGGAGCTGTGTGCTGTCCCCCTTGGGCACCTAGAACAGAAACTTGTGTATTGGTTCCAGGATGTCTGGTCCATGTTGGGCTTTGCAGATAGTTGTCCATGTGGCAGGAATCCTTGGCCAAGCACAGAGAGCAGAATTTTAAGTGTTGGCTGTTGTTTACAGTGCTTGGCATACGCCCCAGACTATTCTGCACACGCTGCCCTGAGGACCTCTCAACAAGGCTGCTCATGGACAGAGGTACTGGTCCAGGGGGTTCTGACCTCCCCTGACCTCTCTCAACTGCCTCATTGCAGTAGGGGTCAATTTCTCACCCACATTCAGGACACTAGCATGCCATGGTCCCCTAGTTAAGAAGTACTGTCTAGATCAGGGGTGGGCAAACTTTTTGACTCGAGGGCCACAATGGGTTCTTAAACTGGACCGGAGGGCCCGAACAAAAGCATGGATGGAGTGTTTGTGTGAACTAATATAAATTCAAAGTAAACATCATTACATAAAAGGGTATGGTCTTTTTTTTTTTTAGTTTTATTCATTTCAAACGGGCCGGATCCGGCCCGCGGGCCGTAGTTTGCCCACAGCTGGTCTAGATTGTGTGATTTATTTTATGAGTGAGGAAGCTGTAATGCAGATTAAGGAACTGATTTTTTCCAAGATTAATAGCAAATTATGACAGATTCATAACTAAAAGAAAGAATATAAATTGAATGAAAATATTTTAGATAGGAGGACAGTAATTTTTAGAAGAGAAAAATTGTAATAAACTATAAATTTTGTCATCTGCCACTATATTCAGAATATGTCGGTAGCTTTATTTGTCTAAAATCTTGGTTTTTAAATAAGGAGTATATAAAGTAAAACACTAAACAAAAATCTGTTCCCTCAACTCCTATTACACAGCCTGGCTGGCTTGGCTCAGTGGTTGAGCATCGAACCAGGAAGTCGCAGTTTGATTCCGCATCAGGACACACATGCCTGGGTTGTGGGCTCAGTCCCCAAATAGGAGGCACGCAGAAGCAACCGATCAATGATTCTCATCATTTATGTTTCTATCTCTCTCTCCCTCTTCCTTCCTCTCTGAAATCAATAAAAATATATTTTTAAAAATCTTATGACACAGATTTGACCACAGTCAACCACTTAGTATACATGGTGTCCCAAAAAAATGTATACACACTGAATAATTATTAATTGCAATGCGTTAAATCTGAAAAGAAACATCAATTGAGCTATCAGTTGTAAAGTGTGTATTTTGGGGGACACTCTATATATTCTTTTACATCTTTTTCTAGGCCTAATCAATGTTTTAAGTGTGTATGAATCTGTATAACCATATTGGCTACATTTATACAAAAATATATCAACCTATCCAGATCTGAAATTCCTTTTTTACCCCCATTTAACAAACTAGTCACTTATCGAACTCTTATTATGTGCTTGGCCATACTAGGTGCTAGAAATTACCATAGTCACACATTATTAAACACTTAACACGTATCTTGCACTGTTCTAAGCACCTTATATTCCTGATCTTATTTAATTCCCCTAATTTACAAATAGGTCCTGTTATTCTCATTTTTTAGATGCTGTTAAAAAGAAAAGCCACAGCCCAATATGGTGTCACTTGGATACCAAACCTAAATTTAATACTTAAGTAATTGTGGTTTTAGCCTCTCCCAATAGTGGAATTTTAAACCAATCAGTCTGGAATTTCCTGACCCACATTAGTGAGGTAATCTGTCTGATAGGACCCTCTGCCTTCCCCTAAGGGAAGATTTCCTTGACTGAAATAATCCACGCTCAACTTAGTCACACCCTCTTTCTGCCTATGAAAAACTTCCATTTTGTACAACCCCTTGGAGCATCCTTCTCATTGCTAGATTGGATGCTGCCCAATTTATAAATCACTTAATAACGCCAATTAGATTAGGTTGAATTTTGTTTGAGTAAACTAGGTTTTAGGAAAGTTGAATACATTTACTGGGGTCATATAGGCCACACAACAAAGGAACTGAGGTGGAATGTCATGTCATAGTTTGCTGTATTTACATCTTAATATTCTTGAAAGTAACAACCCTTTCTTATATATTTTTGTCAAGCATCTGTTGTGTTCACTACCTTTTTCATCATGTCTACAGAAACTACTAGAGTGCCTGGCTCATAGTAGGCAACTTATGTATTTGTCATTGAATAAATAAGTGAATGAATGATGCATGAAATATTTTCAGTCACCTTCAGTACCCAAGTGTCCTACTGCATAGTATGTGGGCCTAGCCCAGTGATGGCGAACCTATGACACGCGTGTCAGAGGTGACACGCGAACTCATTTTTTTGGTTGATTTTTCTTTGTTAAATGGCATTTAAATATATAAAATAAATATCAAAAATATAAATCTTTGTTTTACTATGGTTGCAAATTATCAAAAAATTTCTTATGTGACACGGCACCAGAGTTAAGTTAGGGTTTTTCAAAATGCTGACACGCCGAGCTCAAAAGGTTCGCCATCACTGGCCTAGTACAAGATGAAAATGCAGGGCCCTTTTTTCAAATTTTATTTAAAATTTCAAGATCCTGACATCAAATCAGTAAGCCATGCCAGGACCCTTCTGAGCACAGGACCCTGTGTGACTGTAAACGTCAGATGCCCATGAAGCTGGCCCTGGTGCCTAGTGCAGTGCTCTGTTTAGAGCAGGCTGTCACTCCCTTTTGAGCAATTTATTCATTTGCCATTTTGTGATTTACTTCCACTTCCTCATTAGTCACTAATTTCTTAAGTTTTCTGCCCTCGGCCATGGAAATTCTTTCTCCAAAGTCACAAATGATTATCTAAATGTCAAATTAATTTTTCTATTCTCAATGTTAATCCTCCTGTCTCAGTCAGTTTGGACTACTTTAACAAAATACCTCAGACGGGGTGAATTAAAAAACATTTATTTCTCATAGTTCTGGAGACAGGGAAGTCTGTCAGGGTGCCAGCATGGTTGGTTTCTGGTGAGAGCCTCTTTCTGGTTTACTTGCTGTAGCCTCACAGGGCAGAGAAAGGGCTCACACTAGCTAGCTCTCCTGTTTCTTTTTCTTCTTCATCTTTTCTTTTTTTCTTTTGATTTCAGAGAGAGGAAGGGAAGGGGAGGGGAGAGAGAGAAATATCATTCATGAGAGAATCATTATCAGCTGCCTCCTGCACACCCACTACTGGGGATTGAGCCTACAACCCCGGCATGTGCCCTCACCGGGAATTGAACCATGACCTCCTGCTCCACACTGGCCGGGCATGTTTCTTCTTTGTAAGGGCACTGATCCCATCATGGGGTACCACCATCATGACCTTATTACCTCCTAAAGGCCCCATCTCCCATTACTATCACATTGGGAATTACGGTTTCAACATATGAATTTGGGGGGGATGCAAACATGCAGTTCATAACACCTCCCTAACCCACAGATTGACATTACTATTGCCCATTCTTCCTGTTTGATGCTCTCCTCCCTTGTCTTTATTAAGGACACTGATTCTCCCTTTAGGTGCTGTCTCTGCTTCTTTCTGGATCCTCCCCTCTTTCATATCTTTTGCCCTCTGTTTCTATAAGGTTTTGTAACATAAAGGTTTGGAACCTCTTGAGGGACTTGGTGAAATGCACCCATTGCTCTCCCCAGAGTGACCACTCTCCTGGGAAAGAAGGTGTGAGTGAGGTACCTGCCTGAGAGCCCACAGGGAATTTGTATATGCCTCCTGGGAGGCTGAGGTGGTGGTCAGGTCTGATGCAGTGGTTCTCAACCTGTGGGTCTCGACCCCTTTGGGGGTCAAACGACCCTTTCACAGGGGTCGCCTAAGACCATCTTGCATATCAGATATTTACATTACGATTCATAACAGTAGCAACATTACAGTTATGAAATAGCAACGAAAATAATTTTATGGTTGGGTCACAACATGAGGAACTGTATTTAAAGGGCCAGAAGGTTGAGAACCACTGGATTAGTGGATTAAGATGATGGAAAATATCACACCCTCTTTCACAAACACACACACACATACAATGGGTGGGTAATTTAAAAGGTGAGGAGGTAACTTGATACTAGAAGTACTGAGGAGTCATACACAATGACTGCTATGTCTCAGGTAGGTCCCAACTTGGACCTTTGAAAGGCTAAAATCTTTGACTTCCCTGTATTTCCCACATCTTTTGAGATGAATATCTGTGTTTTTGCCTGCCTAGCATATAGTTCCCTAATAGTAATAGTACTTTGATTTTCTTATGGAATCACTCATTTTAGACCATATGTTTCAGTCCCTAGCTAATTAGAACATTGAATCCCTCTACTACAGCACTTGGTTCAAGATTGGGCAAGTGACTTATTATTTCTTGATTCATTTATTCATTCAACAAATATATACTGAGCACCAGCCATGTGCCTGACAATGTTTTAGGTGCTAAGAATACATCACTAGGAAAAAGAAAAGACAAAAGTTCTTGCTGTAAGGATTCAGAACAAGGTGTGCCTCTGTGGTACAGGCATTATTTTGAGCTAAAGTCAACTGAGACCCTGTGGGCAAGAGAAACTTCTGCATCCCCACTTAACTGCTTAGAGGAATTTAAATTAAAAGTATTGCCCATACTAAGAGATGTCAGAGATAACCTTTTTTTAAAAAAAATTAAATTCTTTATTGTTTAATGTATTACATAGTCTCCTTTTCCCCCAATTGACCTCTTCCCGGCCACCCCCAACCCCCAGCACATGCCCTCATCCCTCCCCTTCCTTCCCCCGCGTCAGAGATAACCTTTTGACCTATCTGTATGACTGGGTAAACTATTAATTATTAAACATCTACTCTTCTTAATATCCTGTAATGACCTTCCTCCTCTCTGAAGCCCCAAGGCCTTTGCCATATGTGTGTATATATATATGTCCCCCAAAATTTATATACACTTTAACAGCTGATAGCTCTTGCATTTTGAAAATGAAATGTATTTTAATAAACTTTGTAATTATTCAAAGTGTGTATATATTTTTTGGGACACATTGTGTGTGTGTATTTGTTGTTGTTGTTTTTCATTTTCCCTTTCTGTCTCTGAATCTCTCATGTATGTGGGGTCTCTGACTCTCTCTTTAGCTGGGTAATTTTCTCCAGCAGGTCTCTGTAGACTGAGAGTGTGAACAAAGAAGTCAGCCAGTTAGTTTGGTCTATGATTGTGGAGTGGGATAGGAGGTCTTGGGAAACAAGGGAGTTGAGAGTATTGATAAGAATGGCTGAGGTTATGGATCATGAAGACTAAATAAAGAAATTAAGACTGATGAATTTGGGAGAAAATTGAACAATCAAGGGCCCAGATATTGAAAAAGAAGTATGGAAAAAATTGGACAACACAGCTGTGATCAAAGGTTGTTGTCAAGTGGGGTAAATAAACATAATATTTCAGAGGCAGAGAAGTCCTTTGTGATGACAAAGTCCATGGAACTGGGCAGCTGAAATAAAGAGGAGATGATGCCTCCTGAGAGTGAGAGGGTTAGTGAAATGTGAAGGCAGAGTGTTGGGTTATTTGGAAAAGGACATTAGATTTATCTCTAATAACAGTAGGGCTTGGAGTAGAAAACTATGCTGGATGCCACATCCTCAGGTAATACAGGGAAGTGAGAAGACATCTTCATGACTAGGGGAAAATATATAGATGAAAAAGATGACTTCTCAAGGCATTTAATGCTGGGTAGTCGAAAGAAGATAGAAAGTGAACTTTTATTTTTTTAAATGTATTTTTATTGATTTCAGAGAGGAAGGGAGACGGGGAGAGAGATAGGAACATCAATGATGAGAGGGAATCATTGATTGGCTGCCTCCTGCACGCCCCACATTGAGGATCGAGCCTGCATCTAGGCATGTGTCCTGACTGGGAATCAAACCATGACCTCCTGCTTCGCAGGTCAATGCTCAATCACTGAACCACACCAGCCGGGTCTTTTTTTTTTTTTTTAATTTATTTATTTATTGATTTTGGAGAGAGAAACTGAAACTGATTTGTTGTTCCACTTATTTATGCCTGTGCCCTGGATGATTCATGTACTACATGCCCTGACCCAGGATCAAGCCAGCAACCTTGGTGTATCAGGATGACACTCTAACCAACTGAGCTACCTGGCCAGAGCCGGAAGGTGAACTTCTGAGTCAGCAGAACCAGCTTCTGATACTCATGAGCTGTGGAAATAATATTTTCTTTATTTAAATCCCATTTACATTTTAGAATACTTTCACTTTATCTGCTGATTTTAATTTCCTTTCTTCTGATTTATCTGGTCCTTTTAATCATTGCCTTAGCATCATACCATATAGTGTCATTTTGCCTCCAATCAAGGACTTTTTTTAAAATCGTCACCGAGGATATGTTTTCATTGATTTTAGAGAGAAAGGAAGAGAGAAGAAGAGGGAGAAGGAGAGAGAGAGAGAGAGAGAGAGAGAGAGAGAGAGATCAGAGACATCAATTGGTTACCTCCTGTATGTGCTCATGGGATCAAACCAGCAACCTGGGTATGTGCCCTGACTGAGCATTGAACCTCCCTTCAGAGGACAGGAAGACACTCCAATCAACTGAGCCACACTGGCCAGGGCAAGGACATTTTTTTTAGTATATTTTTTATTAATTTCAGAGAGGAAGGGAGAGGGAGAGAGAGATAGAAACATCAGTGATGAACCCTAGCTAGTTTGGCTCAGTGGATAGAGCATTTGCCTGTGGACTGAAGGGTCCCGGGTTGGATCGCGGTTAAGGACAGATGCCCAGGTTCAGGGCTCGATCCCCAGTAGGGGATGTGAAGGAGGCAGCCCATCAATGATTCTCTCTCACCATTGTTGTTTCTCTCTCTCTATTTCTCTTTCTCTCTCTCTCTCTCTCCCCTCCCCTTTCTTTCTGAAATCAATAAAAAATATATTTTTTAAAAGAAAGAAACATCAATGATGAGAATAGATCCTAGGGCCCTTCAATCCACAGGCCAACTCTTTATCCACTGAGCCAAACCAGCTAGGGCACTTTTTTTGTTTTTTTTAAACTTTAGATTTCCTAACAAGAATATTTGTAGTTTCTTGATTTAGTTAAGTCTTTCCTGAAGACAAATCTGAAAGAGATTCTGCTAATCCTATACACTATGTAAAATTATACACAGTCTTAGGAGATAGATAATTTATAAATTAATCAAGGACGAAGGTTTGACAGGCTTAAATGTGAGTCAGGTGTTCCTTCTCTCCTGTGTTGTATGGTGTAGCTGAAGGAATGTCTGTCCCCAGCTCAGGTTCCCTTTCACCTCAGAGCTCTGCTCAAATAAAGTCTCTCTCAGTAAAAGGAATCTTGGTATGAGCTACTAAGAAGTTACTTCTCCTGCCCACACATCATTAAATATAAATAGAGGAAACCATGTACTAAGGAAAGTGCTTTTATTTACAATTATACAGCTAAACAAACAAAATATGCTGGTTACCATTGCAGTGTATCTTAGACACATTCTTTAACCTCCAAAAGTATATACAAAAATTAGGAAACAGAATAAAAAGAAGTAGAAGTAGAAAGAGACAGATTATTATAAGGCTTTAGAGGTGGGCATCATTATCTCTATTCCCTTAATAAACATTTTTTCCCAACATTTTGTTTGTTTGTCTGTTTGTTTATTTATATTATAGTAAGATATGTATAACATAAAATATGCCATTTTAGCCATTTAGATGTACAATTCAGTGACATTAATTACATTTATAACGTTGTGTAACCATCATTGCTATGTCTACAATTGTTCTATTACTGTAAACAGAAACTCTGTACCCAGTAAGCAATTAACTCCCCACTTCCCCTCCTCCCAGCCCTGGGAACTGATAGTCTACTTTCTGTCTCCATGAATTTGTCATTTTTAAAAGATGAATTTTGCTGGTTCTGTGGATGGGAAATGGCTAAAGAAGTGCAAAAGAATAAGACTTAGCTCTTTTCCTACGGGTAACTTAACAGGATGATATTTGAAAACCATTATTGTGATGTTCTCTTTTGCTTTTCTCAGAGCACAACCTTTGCTCTAGTTGGCAGATGTGTTCATCTAACTGGCAGAACTTGGAAATTAGGATTTGAGATAGAAAGGATACAAACCTACATGATAGTTTCTGAAAGCAAAATAGTATTGTGCATGTCAGCAGCCTTGCAAACTGAGTTTTTAAGAGAGTATTTTTCTAAATTCCCTTAATATTCACTGGCTCATACAGTTCTGTGATACAGAGAGGATACTCTTCTGTTTATATTAACAAAGCCACAAGTCTTGCTGCTCAATAACAGAAAGAGGGAAATAGTTAGGTTAAGTTTGCCTGCAAGTAACAAAATGTTCAAGATAATAGTAAAAAAAAGTAGAAGTTTGTTTCTCTGTCATATTCCAGAAGTCTTTTTAGTTCATTAGGTTGTCAGTCCAAGTTTGGCTTGGCATTCCACAAGACTTGGAGACTTAGACTTCTTCTATATTGCTATCTGCTATGCTTCATGCCAGAAATTAAATCTACATTGTAGCCAGCAGGCAGGATGAAAAGGGAAAGAAGGATACATCACCTCTCTTTAAGGACATTTCCTGTAAATTGCTCGCATGATGTATGTTCATATCCCATTGGGCAAAACTCAGTGACATGATCTTAAGTGACTCCGAAGAAGTCAGAAAATGGGATCTCTATCATTATGGAAGAAGGGACATACAGATATTGAGGGAATAATGGCAATTTCTGCCACAGAAAAAAGAGAGGTAGTTTGAAGAATGAGACTTCAAGATGGAGGGCATTACAGAGTAGAAAGTCATAATGGGGGCTGGGGTATGGAGCTCTGGGGAGCCCAAAGGCAACCCATTGTGAAGGTATTGAGTGTCAAGAGTAGGTTAGTTCTGAGTACAACAAGAGGCTGGGAAATGGGTTTTGCTAGCTGAGAAAGTGACAAAGGAATATTCTCTATCTTATAATTTTAGCTAAGACTGGTTCTGTCCTGTCTTCAATAATATAAACTACTATATGCAAAGTGGCTTCTTCCTTCAGGAAATGGGTCCCAAGAGGGAAAGGAGCCTGATGGATATCTCTCTTTGCCATGCTGCCTGAAGAGCCTGGAGGTAGGGCTGAAGGGAGTAGGAAAGTCCTTAACAAGAACCTCTAATATGGGACCTCAACCTCTAGCTAGCTAAGGGATCTGATGAGTAGCAGCAGGTGAAGGTTTGTACTTTGGGATGTGCACAGCTCTGATGCCTTCAATTTCAGAGGGGGCTCTGTTTTGTTCTGGCCTTCAATTTTTGCCACATTGGTAAAGATGCTATATAATATGGTGATTTACAGCAAGTATTTGGGAGCCAGACTGTTCAGATTTGAACTCCAGCACCACTGTAACTGAACCCATGTTCAGCTGCCTGCAGTAATAAGAGCCAAACATGTGATACAGGTGCTAGTGTGAAGGAAAATGGTTTATTCAAGTGCTGGCCACCCAAGAAGATGGGATTTTCTTGTCTCAAAGCCCATCTTAACATTTCAGTGCATGCAGAGTTTTTTTATAAGGAGGGAGAGGGAAAACAGAACAAAGAGGTCAGGGGAAAGGGCTGTGGACATTGCTGGTCCTGATATGGACTTTCATGGTCAGCATTCTTGAGTTGGCCGTCTGTTTTTTTGTCAGTGAATTCTGTGTCTGGGCAGTTGGCGTTAGCCAGAGCATTGGAGGTCAGGCTGCTCTTTAGGAACTGAAACCACTGAACTGTAAAGTATACTTTAAACAAATATTTTAACATGCAAGTTCTAGTTTGGGAGAAAAATCAGGTTGGAGTAACAAGTTGGCTTTAACATTTACAAAGATTAATATGGGTTAGCTTTATATAAGTATAGTATATTCATTTCCCATTATACTACTCCTTGCTATCTCTGAAACTTAAGACCAGTTACTTAATCACTCCTGTATGAAAGGAGATAATAATACTAGTACCTTCCTCATTCTACATGACTACACAAGACCAGAGATACATTATTATTGTAAAATTCAATGTAGGTGGTCCTGCCAAATAGAGATTGTTTGTATTTTTTTTTTTTAAAGACATTTGGGATTCTCTCTACTTTATCCCTATAGCATTGCATAGTGCCTTTCCTATAATGTCAGATTTCTTGCCAGTGGTTCTGGTTTTGTTTTTTACAAGGTTTTTATAAGGTTCTTATATGATTAAATTAATTAAAATATGACATACAGAAAAACTCAAAAAGTTAACTTTTATGTATTACTAGAGGCCCAGTACATGGATTCATCTGCTGGTGGGGTCCCTCGGCCTGGCCTGTGGGGATCAGGCCAAAATAGTCTCTCCAACATCCCCTGAGGGGTCCTGGATTGCGAGAAGGCAGTTCTTGGGTGACAGCACCCCGGAATCCGGCTCCCTCCTCTCTGGTTCTGGATGTTTCACCCGAGAACCACAGCTGCCAAGTCACCGCAGCTTGGCAGCTCCTGCATCAAGCGTCTGCCTCCTGGTGGTCATTGCACATCATAGCTACCGGACTGGTTGGCCAGTCGGCCAGTCTGCCGGTCAGCCGGTTGCTTAGGCTTTTATATATATGGATTATTATTATAACAAAATGGAAAAATGGCTGAAAGAATAGGACTCTAAGAAGTCTACTTAGGCTCAGAAAATAGGTGTTTATTGATTCTTCATAGATGTTGATGTAGCATGATGTAGATGGTGATAACCCACAATACTTTCAAAAGTTAGTAGATGAATAAATATGCTTTCAGTTGTGTTTTCAATTAATGAAATGGAAATAACATTAAATCCATAGGAAATGGCAGATCCCAATGGGTAAAGGCTGATTTATACTTATTTTTACAGTTGAGCAATATTAAATCCAAACAATGTTATTCTGATCTTTATGTGATAGATCTATGCTTTTGGTTAGTCCTTTGCAGCAATTATGACAATCACAAAACTGCAAGTAGAAATCAATGCAATTCAGATTGTTCTTGAGGGTGTAAATATAAGAGAGAACAAAGCAGGACCACTACTAGAAATCTTACATAATAGTAGAAACACTATAAAGGATTGTATGGACAGAGCAGATAGAACACTGAATATTTTTTTTCCCTTTTTGCAAGATACAAGCATTTTCCATTCAGTAGAACTAACCATATTGGATTTAGAATGATAATACACCTCTGGGTCTTATTTATACCCTGTAGTTTATTTATAGAATGTTCTAACTAGCATATTCTCTGTGTTTACTTCAAACTACAATATCAACTGTGAATCAGTTCAGTCCAAATACTACTATGGTCTTTGAAAGTTGTAGTTATAATATTTTAAATACTATCTATTAGATATACTAGTAAATCCAGATGAATTCTTTTCAGTTTATATCTCAGATTTCTTTAATTTTAATTATTTGCATATAATTATATTCCTACTGTACTTTTTTCAGCAGGTTAACTATGTTTTGGTCAAATGTTACTTAAATCAGATGATATCATATGAACTGTATGAAAAAATAATTACGAATATTCTAATATACAAAGATTTAAAGTTAAAAAAGTTTTAATGAGTTCTAGAAATAAAATTTATATATTACTTCATTAATATTATTTTACATTTGGATTTATCTTAAGCCTTAACTATTACTATTAGGTATAAGACAACTTAAAAAAACAGAAACTATTGTTATTAAATAATAGAGCAATAAAAAATGTTAGGTGGAGAGAGAGGGGAGAAAGGAAGTTTCAAATACACCTAAGCAGTGACCCCAGCAGCTTAAGTAAAAATCATTTAGCACATAGCACCTTAAAATGTGCTAACATGTTCAGAATACTTGATTCCACGTGTCTGAGGGATAATTGTCACAAATTTTGATCCCCCAATTTGAAATAATTTTGAATTTTTTTCTTCTTTTGGCTAAAAAAAACCCCCTTATTTTTGAAATTACATAATCCTTAGTCTAGGCCTTATAATAAGTAACAAAGACAAACTGGTCACATGCTAGTGTAATTGCTAAAGTTAGAACTGTGTGAGATAGTTAATCTGAGTTAAGTTCCTAAAATACAGAAAACTGACTCTCCTTCAATGAGTCTTGCTATTTACTGAAAGGTAAAGCCACTTCAGTTAGTGGGTGTGCTCACTGCTCCACTGAATCAGAACCCCCTAACTCACCCTCCAGTCTCTCTGGGTCTCTAGTCCTTTCTCAGGAAGCACTTTGGGTCAGTTAAGTCCAGGCGAGGCGCTTATATAATTGTTCCTAGTAAACTAGCAACAGAGAGCTTGTTAAACCAAGAACTTTAGATGGTCCATGGAGTCCTTTTAAAGCACTGCTTTCTATTCACTGCCCATCAGAGATCAAGCCAGCCCTACAGGCAGTTGTTTTAACCTCAGCTCTTTTTGTAAGTAGGAAGAGAAAGCTATTTGAATTAGTTTAAATAAAAAGGATGAGGACATGGTATAATAAAGATCTCACTAAATCAAATATAGTCAGGCTTCATAGGAAATAAGGCTGTTAACTGTGAAACTGTCAGGAACCAAAGAATCTATATTCTCCCCTTTCTGTCTCACCGGGGCCAAGTACTGTCTCCTCTTCTGTAGCACATCTACTCCATTTCCTCTTTCATGTAGCTGGCACGTTAATGTACATGTTCCCCAAGTGGCAGAGAGCCTCTAAGTGTATGTGACCTTTCAGCAAACCACCTTCAGGCTTTAGGTGTATATTTAAAATCTTTGGTGGAAGGGGACAGAATACCGTTTCAAACAGGAAAGCCAATGGACAGACTAATTACCTCAGTGTCTATCTTTGATCCAATCAACCTTGGTTACAGGGCTTCCAGATGTTAAGGATTAATCTTACTCATCATCAACAGCAACAAAAAAATGGAATATAAATAGCAAAACAAACAGGAAGATGACATTTCAAAATAGTAATAGTTACTACATTTTAATACTCCCTGACATTTTCTTAGTATGTTAGCTAGGTTTCATGCTACCCAGTTGGTAAGACCTTAAAATAAACAATTTGTAGGAGCAACTTTGCAGTGTGGACAGAGTTGGGGAATAAACAATTACTTTTTAAACCTGTATCATTTTCTATGTATGTCCTTTTCTTCTTTAGTGTATTTTCATTCAAACAAATGTAAATACCAAATTTCTAATTCTAACCCTAGATCTGGTGGAGAGACATTTGATAAATCAAAATTCTTGAAAATATTTAGAACTATCGAAAATATCAAACCCTCATGGTAGTAATTACAGTATTTTAGAGCAGGAAGAGAATTTACAGATCGTTTAATTCATTTCTACCCTTTTTTAAAAAATCTTTATTGTTCAGTTTATTACATTTGTTCCTCTTTTTTCCCTCCATAACTCCCCTCCACCCCGTTCCCACCCCACCCTCCTCCCTCACTCCCCACC
>NW_005353838.1:9350883-9360255 GCF_000412655.1 Myotis brandtii | reverse complement strand
CTTTCTCACATTGATGTCTCTCTCTCTCTCTCTCTCTCTCTCTCTCTCTCTCTCTCTCTCTCATCAATTTAAAAAGCCCTAGCTGCTTTGGCTCAGTGGATAGAGCATCGGCCTGCAGACTGAAGGCTCCTGGATTCTATTGGTCAAGGGCACATGCCTGGGTTGAAGGCTCAATCCCCAGTAGGGGACATGCAGGAGGCAGCTGATCAATGATTCTCTCTCATCATTGATGTTTCTATCTCTTTCTCCCTCTCTCTTCCTCTCTGAAATCAATAAAAATATATTTAAAAAATATAAATACTGTTTAGCAAACAACTCACATTAATAAAAAGGGCAATGTTATGGACTTAATGTCTCCCCCACCCCCATTCATAGCTTGAAGCCCTAGTTCCCAGTGTGTTGGTATTTGGATGTGTAGCTTTGAGAGGTAATTAGGTCATGAGGGTGGAGCCCTCATGAATGGGATTAATGCTCTTATAAAAAGAGTCGCCAGAGAGATGATCTCTCTTTCTCTGCCATGTGAGGATTCAGCAAGGAGGCTGCCATCTGCAACCCAAGAAGTGGGCCCTCACCAGACACTGAATCTGGTTTGATCTTGGACATCCCAATCTCCAGAATTATAACAATTAATGTTTGTTGTTTAAGCCACCCACTCTATGGTATTTGTTATAGCAGCCCAACTGACCAAGACAGACAAATAAAGTCTAATAAGGTTATTTAAAGAATTTTCTCTCAATATTTGATAATTTTAACAAATTTTCATTAGGTTGACAGGTGACCATGAGTGTGTTGCTTGCTCTCTAGGGACAGTTCTTTTCAGTTATTATAATTCACTTTATAATAATGAAGTTCTATGTACATTTAAACCCATCAAAATATAATTGCCTGATTGGATTAAAGACAGGATTCTATGCCTCGGGTGTTTCAATTAGTTTAATTGTTTCTATGATGATGTCATTATCCTCTCACTCTCTTTATATTATTTATGAAATTTTATTGTAATAGAATTTAGAATATTAGACCTGGAGGAAATATTAGAAATTATGTAGTCCAACTCCCTCATTAACTTATACCATATTTTATTCTTCTAATTATTGATGTAATATACTAGTGAGGTAGCATAAAGGAATAGGAAAATCCAAAACTACATAAAATGAAGCACTTTTTAGAGAAGAAATGAAATTCAAATGAGGCCGCATCTTTATCAGTGAGTGTAGCTTTATTCATTTACACCATAATTATTAGTTGAATATTTATATGCTAGATTTTTGTTTTTATTTGCATTACCTGAATTACAGTATTTACAGATATGAAATAAGAAGGTGGCTGTGTTTATGGTTTCTATTATAGCACATAAAACCAACTTTTAGGAGTTCTGTTATGTTCATAAAAGCCTCAAATATACATAGACTATAAATTTATCATTGATGTTGAGATTTTTATTTGTAGACAAATCTGAAGAGCTTACTTAAGTTTTACAATAGAATTTGTGCACCCTTTATGCTATTTGATAACAAAAGCTTTTTTCTATAATATATTCATTAATATTTGCAGGGCTCTGATGAACAAGGCACCATCTCAGTTAATAAAGAATATGTGCTCTGAAGTCGTCAAGCTAAAGTTCTGTGTCAACGCTTAAGTTTTGTTCATGTTTAGTGACCACACACCTTGGAGAACTGAAAGGAGTCTTTCAGCATAGCAATGGAAGCAATAGACACCAGGCTATTTTTAGTTGCCAAGAATATCACATTCTAGCCAATGCATTTTTTTTACATGGGTAGTATGAGCCAAGTCTAAGGTGTCATTAAAGTATCCCTTAATATGTGGAGCAAAGGTTGTTTCTAAAAAGTATTCATAAAGCAAAATTCCTGATTAGTAAAAAAATTTAAAAACAAATATTTAAATTAAAAAGAGATTCTTGCTCATTTCTTTGAGAACCAGTTTAACTGGAGTTGAATAATTGTCAGGTAAGAACTGTGCAGCCATCTCCCCCATTCCTGGCTCTCTGTCAATTTCAACATTAGATTCTGTGCTGTTTCCTGTGCTGTGAGCTTGAATTTCTAGGCAATAAAGATAACAAGGTAGGGCCCTGGCTGGGGAGCTCAGTTGGTTAGAGCATTGTTTGGATACACCAAGGTTTCAAGTTTGCTCCCTGGTCTGGGCACATACAAGAATCAACCAATGACTGAATGAATGGATGGGACAGCAAAGTTATATTTCTCTGTCTCTCTCTTCTTTCCTCTCTCTCTCTCTCTCTCTCTCTCTCTGTCTCTCAAATCAATAATTTAAAAAAAAAAGGTAACAAGGTAGGAACAATATGGCTTCTCCTTCCACTTATATTTAAAAGGTAGAAGGTGAATGGAAATGCACATAGATTAAGAGCCTGCTAGTTGCCAAAAGTTTTTGCAAACATTGTTTCAATTAATCTTTTGATTGGCCATAGGTAGGTTTATTATCTCCATTTTATTTTTTTTATTTATTCACTAGAGGCCCAGTGCACAAATTTGTGCATGGGTGGGGTCCAACCAGCCCTCCCCCCGCCCCCATCAGGGTCGGCCAGATCGGCCAGGGCGAGAGGCTGTGGGTGGTTGGCTGGTCGGCCCCACCCCCTGGTCAAACTCCTGGTTGAACTCCCGGTTGAGGGGACAATTTGCACATTAGCCTTTTATTATATATGATTTTGTTAATCCTCACGCCAGGGTATTTTTTCCCATGATTTTTAGAGAGAGTGGAAGGGAGGGAATAAGGAAGGGGGGGTGAGAGAGAGAGAGAGGGAGAGAGAAACATAGATGTGAGAGATATCAGTTGGTGCCTCACACAGGCACCCTAACTGCCGGGAATTGAACCTGCAACCCAGGTACATGCCCTCGACCTGAAATTGAACCCACAACACTTAACTGCTCAGGCTTATGCTCTAACCAATGAGCAACACTGGTCAGGGCTGTTATTTCCATTTTTAGAGTTTAGAACCCTATGTGTCAGAGAAGCTAATTTGCCTAAGATCATATGGCTAATAAGAATAAGATTGGAAGAAAAAAATAGGTCTGACAAGAAACAGGGATAGTGTGAGATAAATGTATCTCTATGAAAGCAACTCTACCCATGTCTTTCTTCTTGGCCCTGCCACACTAACACCGGCAATAGCAATAGCTTAGCCAGCCCTGGGCCTCTGTGCAGGATGAAGGCAACTGCCATTCCATAAAAGCTTTAATTTTCTGAAATAAAGCCCATGACCTGCCAAGTATACTTGGAGTAAAATGCCATAAAAAATTAAAGTATAATATTGAATTCCTTCTTTTATTAGAAGTTTTGAAGTGAAAATTCTCCATATAGATTCAGTAGAGCTCAGGATGCAGGATGATGGGGGGTGCCTGTACCAGAGTTGTTTTCTTTTCTGGTGACTTCAAATAAGGCTTACAGGCTTATTTTTGTGCTTTCAAATCTTCCCCCAATTGATTCTCTCAATTAATCGGCATTTTGTTTCTTAAGACTCAGAACTGGCTTTTAGTAAAGATTATTTTTCTTTCAAAAGTGGTGTGAAATGTAGATGCTAATTGGGTTTTGCTCGTCTAATTAGACGTGTGAGTTAAGGGGTATAAATTAAGCCACTAGCTACTTTCTCACAATAAATCTCTCAGATTGAAGAACAAAATGGCATAAATTGTAATAAAAATAGTATATGATATCATTTCATGCCAGAAGAATGAATTATTTCCAAGGGCTCTCCCTGAGAAATTAGGTTGGGAGATTGGCTAAATCCTCAAATCCTCCCTGTGTCTTCATCCACGAGAGAAACAAAGCCGTTTGCAATTCACAATTTAAAGTGAAGTTATAATTATCACCTAGTAATCTCTCACCATACAATTTCTAACATCTTTACACCAGTCTGTTTCGGCAATTCTCTGCTCAAAACTAGCTCTGCACTAGAAGCTATTGAATATCAAAATCAATTCCTTGACTAGAGTACATAATAGGATAACAAAACAAAAAATTGCTGCACAAGAAACAAAGCCTTTCATCTCACATTAGAAATACACGCAGCCCCTCACCCCACCCCAAATGCCAGTATGTCATCTGCAGATAACAAGCAGTACTGATGCTGTTCCTAAACACTCCTGGGAAGGCCTTCAGCCTAAACAGAGCGGAGCCAATCCTCTGCCCTCATCTACCTTCAGTAAGACATGCACTTTTATGATTTTCTTAAGACAACCCTGCTCTAGACGATGCTCTGGCTTCCTGGGACCCTTGAATTCCTTGCCCACAAACCCAGAGCACACAGCAAAGCCTTCAGTGTTCCTTCTCAATATCTCTCCTTCCTAAGGTGCACCATTTTGTGAGCTCCTTAGACAAATGGGCTGTCCTGTCCACAAGAATACCCCAGAGGTCCCTCCTAATGTGGGTCTGAGCAGGAGGTGAAGAGAAGGTGGGGGCAGCCTGCAGGCAGTGGCCTCCATTTGTACTCTTGTCCCAGACCCTGCAGATATTACCTGTTTCCCTGGATGAAACGGAAGTGGGCTTACTCCACCCACCCTGGGGCCAGGCCTACAATGGAAAGGGCTTATTGTATGTGGAAACTAAAATGTGTTGCGTTCTCTTAGAGTTCATGTAAGAAGCCATTTTGTCAATAGCCCACTTCCTTGTGGAAGCTGCACATTTGAGTCTCCTGAAAAATGTATATAATTGTTATGAAATACATTTTGAATTAAGCTATTATTTATATATCATGTATTACATGGAAAATAGAGAAGCTAGTTCTCACTGCTCACCCCTGTATGGTGTAGCTGGCAGAAGGGATACCTCTTTATCTCAGACACACTCTGATATCATTCCATTGAAGTGAGCAAAGATCCTTGTTCTATGCATGCTGAATGAAAGCCCAGGCGTCCCATTTGATTATGCTAATGAACATATGCTGCTTTGAGATTTCAGGAAAAGAATTCTCAGAGAAAATGGGAGATGGTCTTATTGTCCTCTGAACCTTATGCTACACTATATCAGAGACATTTTATGCACTTCCTTAGATTCTCTCTGCCCCTACAGGGCAGATTGCTTTGTTTTAGCCCAAATGCAGCTGACTGGGGCTGCCAAGTTGCTTGTGGGGAGTGTTGGCTCTTCCTGGCTGCTGCTGTGCCAGTTGTTGAGTTTCTGGCTCCTCCCTCCACTGTGAGACTGGATGAAACATCACACTCAAGAGCATGGTATCTGGCTTCCCAAATGGCAGCCAAAGGATCTGAATGATGCAATGCACAGGGCTGGTTGTTAACTACACGTGGGATGAACTTTGATCAGTAGAAACAGGAGAGTGTGGCAGGTCAATCATCACCCTCCTCCCTTCCTTTCATGGACTAAATGCCCTATGGCACAGTTTTTCCATAAAGCCTACCTGTTCATTGCTTCCTATTCTCTCCTGACTCTCCTTTCTGTCACTGCCCTGAGTTTACACCTACCAAATAAAACAAGAGCACTCTAATCTTTCTCTGACTCTATTTTCCAGTAAACTGGCAAAAGCACAGGCCTGCTTCATGAATCTGAAAAAATAAAATCCTGAGAATATGTACAGTACAAATTCAGGTGGTCTTAGGAATAACTGATAAAGATCTTTTTGTTTTATTTTTAAATTACAGTTTACATTCAATATTATTTTGTATTAGTATCAGGTATACAGCATAGTGGTTAAATCATATACTTTACAAAGTGATCCCCTTGATATTTCAATAACCCACATAGCATAATACATAGTTATTATAATACTAGAGGCCCAATGCATGAAATTCGTGCAAGGGGCTCGGCCATCACAGCCCCTCACAGCCTTGGCCGGCCCTTGTAGCCCCTCACAGGCCCTCACAGCCCCTCGCAGCCTCGGCTTGTCCTTGCAGCCCCGGCTGCCGTGGCCGGCCCTTGCAGCCCTGGCTTCATCAGGAAGGTTGTCCGGATGGTCATCCAGAAGGATGTCCAGACGGTTGTTCCTCTGTTCAGTCTAATTAGCATATTAGCGCTTTATTATATAGGATTATTGACTACTAGAGGCCCGGTGCACAAAAATTTGTGCACGGGGGGGGGGGCTCCCTCAGTCAGGCCTGTGCCTTCTTGTAGTCCGGGACCCCTTGGGGGATGTCCACCTGCCCGCTTAGGCCCCCTCCTGGGGAATCAGGCCTAAGCTGGCAGTCAGACATCCCTCTGGCAGTCTGGGAGCCCTTGGGGGATGTCTGACTGATGGCTTAGGTGGGGAGCGGGCCTAAGCCACAGTCAGACATCCTTAGAGCTGCTGAGGAGGTGGGAGAGGCTTCCACCACCGCCACTGCGCTCACAGCTGTGGTCAGCCCAGCTAGTGGCTGAGCAGAGCTCCCCCTGTGTGAGTGTACTGACCACTAGGGGGCAGCTCCTGTATTGATTGTCTGCTCCCTGGTGGTCAGTGCACATCATAGCAACTGACTGGTTGTTCTGCTGTTAGGGTCTATTTGCATATTACCCTTTTATTATGTAGGATATCCCCTATGCGGTACTTTGCATCCCATGACTATTTTGTAACTACCAATTTGTTATGTCTTAATCCCTTCACCTTTTTCATGATAAAGACCTATTCTTATACCAATATCTTCAAATTGCATGCATAATAAATAATTGCCTTGATATAAATGTGGAGGCAATATAATGCTTGGATATAAATGTCATCTTTTTTCCCTCAGACTCCTAAGACCTATATCCTAATTAATCAAGAATTTGTTGATAATCAAGTATATGTGCAATACTATGCAAAGCTTTAGAAACACTAAAAAGTCTTAAGACACCTTCACTGTCCTCAGAATATGATTAGGACAGGGAGACAATATACGAGTACTGATTCCTGTGGTCTAGATCCGTGGTTGGCAAACTGTGGCTCATGAGCCACATGCGGCTCTTTGGCCCCTTGAGTGTGGCTCTTCCTAAGCCTTAGGAGTACCCTAATTAAGTTAATAACAATGTACCTATCTATATAGTTTAAGTTTAAAAAATTTGGCTCTCAAAAGAAATTTCAATCGTTGTACTGTTGATATTTGGCTCTGTTGACTAATGAGTTTGCCGACCACTGGTCTAGACTAAAGTGCTGTGCCTCTGTGAGGTGGGGAAAGAATTGATGGTCTCAGGGATTGAGGAAGGTTTCATGATAGATATGTAAAGGTTCTGCACCCCATTCCAACATTGGATGGAAGGTTTCAAGCAATTCTTGGACACTAGCTGTCCTAAAATTCAGCTCAATTCTGACACTATTTACCCTTAGATAGCATCAGATCCTACAGGTTAAGGACTTAGTCTGCAGGACTGATTTTGGGGCGTCTAAAAGCTATTCTGCCCAAGGAACCTGTTTCAATTTTTGACTTTGAAATGAAATATCACACTACTTTAGGTAGGAACTACACTGTGATGTTTTTAGAAGCATTCTTCCTTTAAACGGGTTTGTCTGCACAGTCTCCTATGGTTGCCTCAGGAAGACTCAGGAATCTCTGGCTAGCATCATGTTTCTGAGAAAATGTTGGTTTTAGGATTAAGAAATTAAACATTTAATTTACATTCAATCACAAAAGATTACCAAACCTTGATCATGATAGTATTTAGTAACGGAGTACTTTACAACCATTTATTATCATTTCCTCCCAACTCAGTCAGAAATTGTCTCCTCATTGTGGGTTGAGTAATTTGACCAAAGTCTAATTGCTGAACATGGGCAAAGTCCAAGTTAAACTCCACACTTTAATTCCTTATCCCTTTTGCTTTATCTTTAAAAAAAATATCCAGAGCACTTATAAAGTAATAAAAACATATTCATGAAAGAATCAATAGCATATTCCTGCAGATAGTATTTCTCAGTGAGCGCCATGTTATAGAGACCAAAACCAGAGCTCTATCGCCTTCCTATTGCACCTTCACCAAGTTCTTCCAGCAACAGAATATCCTCCTGTCTGTTAATTTCCTTCAGTTCATTAGCCCATATCTTCCAGGCTAAACAAAGCAGTTTTAGTAGATTATTTTTATATATGTATATATGTATGGTAACTTTCTCTTCACACCATCTCAGGACAAATTTGCAGCACTTAACCAGGCACCTCTTCTACCTTTCTTACATAGGAACGTTTTTGTGAATATTTGTATTGTCATTACTATGTAAAACATAAAATGTGACTTTTTAGATTAATTTCCTTTTTCAGTATTTGTCACTTCTGAAGTAACTGGATCACTCCTAAAATAAAAATAGCTTTTTAAAAAAAATTTTGCATTTGTTTTGCATTAGGTATTTCCTCCTGAGACTGCTGGTTAAGGGTCCAATCAAAGTTAAAGAAGATTTGATTCTTTTGAGGTTGTGGACAATCCTTTTCTCAAATTTGCTTTCATTTGCTATCATCTAATTGGCTACATGAAAGAATATAAAGAGAAAGAGGTTTCTGGGAACTTGAATCTGTCTACTAATTGATGTAGTGTCACGGGAAGGAGAGGGGAGTATGACCTTTAAACACACAATGAACCTGCTCAATGGTAAACTTGGCCTATTGTGATGTCTCGGACTCAGATCAATCATCAACAACATTTCCTTTGGGGATTGGTTTGGGCAAAAGCAAGAAAGGAAATTAGGAGAAAGGAGCAGAGACCTTAACTTTTCTAAACCTAAGAAAACAGAATACAATAAGAGTCTGGTGAGAGTGAAAGCCTATAAGTGACAGTATCAAGGATAAAGTGGAATGACAAGCTTGGGTAGGGTAATATAGTAGGATTCCAGCACATAAGGGAGAAGCCTGAAGAAGGGTAATACCTGATATGGCACTTTCCATTGGGTCTGAAGGGCATCTTTTTTTTCTTTTAACTTTTAAGTTACAGTCGACATATCTACACTAATAAAAGACAAACATGCAAATTGACGGTGCCTTCGCTATGCCTTAAGCCACGCCCACCAGCCAATCAGAGCAACTATATGCAAATTAACCCAACCAAGATGGTGGCCGGCAGCACGGAGCTGGAGCCAGCAGGAGGCTTGATTGCCCCAATGATGGAGGAAGCCAAGCTTCCCGCCTGCCGCGGCCAGCTCTGAGCTCCACTGAAGGCAACAAAGTTTCAATTATAGAAGGTAAATAAATCCCAGAATAAAAAAAAAAGAGAGAGAGAGAGAAAGGAGAGGCTGGGAGCTTCCATCTCTGGGGAACTTGGCCAGCCTGAAAACGGCTCTCAGCCCCTCACCCATATTGGCCAGGCACCCCAATGGGGACCCCCCCTAAAGGGGATGTGGCCAGCCTGCAAACAGCCATCAGCCCCTCACCCAGGCTGGCCAAACCTCCATGGGGTGAGGGTCCCCACTGCAGGGGGGGGTTTGACCAGCCTGCAAACAGCCATCAGCCCCTCACCCAG
>NW_005353838.1:9283675-9350514 GCF_000412655.1 Myotis brandtii | reverse complement strand
CAAATTTTTGTGCACTGGGCCTCTAGTAATATTATATTAGTTTCAGGTGTACAACACAGTGATTAGACATTTATATAACGTACAAAGTGATCACCCCAATAAGTCTACTACCCACCTGATGCCATACATAGCTATTACAATATTAGAATATTGACTATATTCTCTGTGAAGGGCATCTTTATGGAGAGGTGTTTTCAATAGATGTAATCTACAGGTGAAGACAATGATGCTACAGATTTTTGTCTCTCAGGAACGTGCTGTGGAAAGATTGCTCTACAAGCTATGAGTTAGTCTTAAGGGCCTTTGTAATTTCTTTACAATAAATCAGGAGGTCTCCTCTTATCAGTGCAGGTTCAGACATTTCTTGATCTAATCTCATGGTCTGCTAGTAATAATTTCAAAAGGAGACAGTCTGAATTTGCCAAAGAGAGTAGATCTTAGGTTGAGCAATACCAAGGGAAGAGCCTTAGACCAAGGCAGTTTAAAAATATATATGTTTCATTGATCTTTTGCTAATGCAATTAGCAGTATATTTTGCATGTGTGACTTAATAAATCCTTTTTTTTTCCTAAATCAGGAGGTCTCCTCTTATCAGTGCAGGTTCAGACATTTCTTGATCTAATCTCATGGTCTGCTAGTAATAATTTCAAAAGGAGACAGTCTGAATTTGCCAAAGAGAGTAGATCTTAGGTTGAGCAATACCAAGGGAAGAGCCTTAGACCAAGGCAGTTTAAAAATATATATGTTTCATTGATCTTTTGCTAATGCAATTAGCAGTATATTTTGCATGTGTGACTTAATAAATCCTTGAATCATAAAAAAAGATTATATAAATTTTTCCTATTGAGTTTTGATTACCCTGATAGTCAGTTCTATAAGACTGGAGAACTAGGAATGACAAGCACAAAGGAAATGTTACAAAATTGACCAGATCTTTCAGAATGTAGCGTTTGCCCAGTGAAATGAGTTCCCCACATGGGGAAGATCTCTTCCAAGAGTATTTTATTTACTTCTGAGGTTATGGCTGTGAGGCATGGGAATGCTTCCACCTAATGGGAAAACATACAGCTCATTACTAACATATTTGTATCCTTGAGAAGGGGACGACTAATAAAGTCCATTTGCCAGACCTCAGTGTCCTATAGGCAAGGGAAAATGCCCTGTGGAGGTATGAATGGACTTTCTAGGGTTGTGCTTTTGGCATTTTTAGTATGCTGGTGAAGCTATCTTTGTAGATGGCTTCCGGTAATACTGTTTTCCCATGAAACCATTTTGTCAGTGATCCAGTGAGTTAATTCATGTACAAATTATAATATATGATGTTGTATGCAATCAGGGAGAAGTGGTCAGTAATTTGGACCTACCCATAAGTTTCTTTTAGGGTCAAATTTACAGCCTTGTTCTAACCATTTCTTTCTGTTTTGTTCAACAGCCAAATGCTGTGCTTCCATAATGTTATCTTTTAAATCCCCAATTGCTTCACCCTGTAGCATAGGTGCTTCCATTAGGGCTGAGATTGTTTTAATGTTGGTAACTTAGCAGGGTCAGCCAAATGATTGCCTTTATATTTTTCTCCACATTTGCCATTAAATGTCCAGGAATTTTTATGATTGCTAAAGATGCAGGTAATTGGGTAGCCTTTAAGACAGCGGTTCTCAACCTGTGGGTCGCGACCCCTTTGGGGGTCGAACGACCCTTTCACAGGGGTCGCCTAAGACCATCGGAAAACACATATATAATTACATATTGTTTTTGTGATTAATCACTATGCTTTAATTATGTTCAATTTGTAACAATGAAAATACATCCTGCATATCAGATATTTACATTATGATTCATAACAGTAGCAAAATTACAGTTATGGAGTAGCAATGAAAATAATTTTATGGTTGGGGGTCACCACAACATGAGGAAATGTATTAAAGGGTCGTGGCATTAGGAAGGTTGAGAACCACTGCTCTAAGAGTTCTAGAAGATAAGAACTTCCTTTTATCTTTTGTCAGAAAGAAGTCAATAATCTTCTCTGTTTCCAAAGCATACCAAAGTCCTATGCAACAACAAAAGCGTACCTGCTCTCAGTATAAATGTTAGCCATTTTATCTTTGGCCAAATTGCAAGCTCAAATGAATGCCTAGAGCTCTGCTTTTTGAGACTGTCTGCAATGGTTTCATTTAGTGAGACAATTGCATAGCCTGCTTGATAATGGCCTTTCATCTTTTAGGTAAAAACCATCAGTAATCAAAACTATCTCAGCATTTTCAAAAGGTGTTTCCTGTAAATCAATTTGAGAATTAGTTGGTCTGCTAATGTTGGGCAGTCATAGGGGTTTTGTCAGAGGGCAGAGAGGGAAGAGTAGCAGGGTTTAGAGTAGCAATAGTCACATTAAGGCAATGAAACAACTTTGTAGGAGGTTAGTCTGGTAGCAGAGAGGAGCTGAGTATGATTAAAGTTAAGTAAGACTTCCATTGAAGAAGGCACATAAAGAGTCAGTGGAGAGCCCAGTATTATCTCTTCTACATGTTGTAGTAAATTTGTGGTGGCTACAATAGCTCTCATACAGGTTTGGTGACCTTTGGCCCCTGGTCTAATTGTTGACTATAATATCCAATGGGCCTATGTTGGTTTCCATGTCATTGGGTCAAGACATCTAAGGCATTTCTCTCACTTTCATGGACAAAAAGAAAAAAAAGGCAATTGATAATTAGGAGGTCCTAAGGCAGGCAGATCATAAAGACTGACTTTTATTTCATTGCAGGAGTTCTGGGATTCCTCTGTCCAGGTAAGGGACTCTGTCTGTTCAGCCTTGAGAAGAGAGTATACAGGTTGAGCCATGACAGAAAAATTAGGAATCCAATTGCTACAACGTCCAGCCAAACCTAGGAATCACCTGAGTTGCCTTTTAGTCTTGGGTATAGGAAAAGTTAAAATGCCCTGGATCATATCAGAATCCAAGAGGAGACCTTTATCAGTAACTAAATGTCCCAGATATTTAACTCGAGTTTGACAGAGTTGAAGTTTCTCTTGAGATACATTATGTCTCTTGTTTTGCTAGTTCTCGAAGGACGTGAAGGCAATCTTCAAGGAATGCTTCTCAGAGGGTGAGCAGAGGAGGAGGTCATCCACGTATCAGAAAAAGCGAGTCACATTTTCAGGGTAGCCCTGAGGCGTTGTTGTCCGAGTATTACTTCCTTCTTATGTGAAAGCAAATAAGAATTGGCTTTCAGCCAATCAGAGAAAGACAGATATCACATGATCTCACTTATATGTGGAATCTAATGAACAAAATAAATTGATGAGAAAAATAGGTCCAGAAACATGGAACAGACTGACAGATCTCAGGGGGGAGAGAGGGGTGGGGGAATGGAAAGAGATTAAGCAAAGAATGTATATGCATATGTGAAGCCCCTGAGCCAGCTTTGAGGCTTCATTCATGGTTTCTCCTCTTGATGGGAAAAATCCTCACAGGGTTTTGCCATTACACTTTGTTTAGCCATTCTCTTTTCTCCTACAAGCATATGGATAAACTGATAGAGGTCAGAGAACCTTAGCTCATATGTTTGGATAGTGAGCAGAAATTCTCTAGGAAACCCAATGGAATCCTCTTTGGGATTAGGAAAATCTTTAGTAATGTCATAGAGCTCAGCTTTTGTCCATGGGCTATAAGAAATAAGAGGCTGTCATCTAGGGCCAAGCACAATTAACAATTTAACTTTAAATGGGGTGGTAAGAGCAGGGGGGTCTAATGGAGCCTCATAGAAAGTGAAGGGTAAAGACCCCAGGACAGGTAGACAGCAAAAGAACAGAAGGTGCAGATAATGAAACATCTGAAGAACATTTAGAAGTTTCCTCACGTTTAGTAAGCTTCTGAGATAACTCAGAATTTGCTTTGGTTAATTTAGAATTTATGTTTTTCAGGGAAGCAATTTTTTAAAATCACTTACATGTTTGGAGGTCTCAAAATGCCAATTAAATATTGACACAGGTACTTATAATGAAAGACATGTCCTTTCTTTCATATAGTATGAATTTTTTAAATAATAGAAATGATGGGTGGTCAATTAAAACATAAAAGAATGCTACAACACCAATGTTGGAATCGCTCCCTGGCATTTCCTAATTGTGAAAGTTCACCCTCTCATCATTTTCCCTGTGAAAGAGAACCCATTAGCAAGGGTTCTCTTTCTGTCCTCTCCTACCCTTGCTCCTTCTGGAGTTCTTTCCCCCTAAATTAGTAGTCTCTAGATCTTCTCCTATGGTTTCTTCTGAAAGTCTTTAGTCCTTCACAAGCCCCCCTCCCCAAGTCCTCAATGTGCCTAGCCTGATCTAGAGGACATATTTGCCTCTCTTCCTTCCCTTCCTTTCCCGCATCACCACTCCCTGCTTCCTTCCAGGCAGAGGGCACAGTCACTCTGGTGGACATTTTCTTAGAGTCCCAGATAACTCTCGGGGGCGTATGCATGGTAAGTAAACATTACTGGGAATGAAAAAGACTGCCCACCTCCCTGCCCATGCAAAAAACAAAGAACAAAAACAAACAGCAAGAATGAGGGCAAACAGGAGCTTTTGGATAGCAGAACAGATTTCCAGAGCCTCTGCACCTAGCAGGTACTTAGCACAGAGTAATTGCTTCATAAATGTGTATGGAATTTGTGAACTGGTTTAGCCTTTCAGCTGGGCCACAGTCTGGGAAGGACCACCTTCTAAGGCTCCTTCTTTATACTTAAGTCTGTGTACCTGGGCCTACCCCCTTCTTTTGTTTGGTTAACGTGATCTGCAGAGAAAAAAAGCTATGAAGTGCTGGCTGCAGGAACGGCACCAGAATGTTACCAGTGGTTGGACCTCAGTTCAGCAACCTCAGTTCTTGCCTTCTGGTTAAGAAAGAATTCAGAGCCAAGACTCGAACTGTAAGATAGAGTTTATTTAGAAAGTCACAGAGGTAGGACTAATGAGCCAGCTGGACATGGGCTCAGGAAACAAGTTATAGGGCAAAAGAAGGGCACTTGGAGCTTAGGAGAGGGAAAGGGAAAGGGAATGTGCCAGGGGTAGGGGGAAGAGGCGGGGGACTGAAAGGCACAGTCATGCTCCCAAGAGGGAGAGCAGTCTGGGTCCTCCATCCTAAGCTTTTAAGGCTGGGGATTTTAGGGGAGGTCCAGGGGAGGATCTCAACAAAATAGTCGTTAGCTTTCTGAGTGTGTCCTTTCAGGGTCATGGTCTCCACTAATTAGTCATTGCCAGGGCAGGGGGTCATTAGTCAATGCAGCTGGTCCTGATGTCAGCCATGGTGTCGCTTGTCTGGTTTTGCTGCTTTTCTTGGCCTGGAGCTGAAGCATAACTGAGGCTTAGATGTTATCCCTAGGGGGTAATGCTTAAGGGAATGGTTGTGCAAGGGCCCACATGGGAGTTGAATGAGGGTACTTTTTGAGGGTTCTACCACATGACTAGCAACATGCCAGGGGAGAAAAGGTCAGGGGAGGGTCCTAGCCACATGACCAGCCATATGCTAGGGGAAGAAACGTTACTCTGGGAGCGCTGTCCTTGTTCCCAGTTTTGCTCATTGCTAGGCACCTGGGACTTTCCACCCTGGTGATCTTCTGTACCTGGCCCATCATCCTTGCTCTGCTCATGTCTGCCTAACTGCCTACCACATAAGTAGTATTTCTTTTATATTTTTTTCAAAAATATTTTTATTGATTTTTTTAGAGAGAGAGGAAGGGAGAGGGAGAGGGAGTGGAAGAAGGAGAGAAAAGGGAGAGAGAGAAACATCCATCGGCTGCCTTCTGCATGCCCCGCTAGTGGGGATCGAGCCCACAAACTGGGCATGTGCCCTGACTGAGAATCGAGCCTTTGACCTCTTGGTGCAAGAGATGATGCTCAACCAACTGAGCCATACCAGTCAGGGCATAAGTAGTATTTCACTGTGGATTCATAGCATGTGTGAGGAAATGTTTATTTTTTGTTCCCTGGTAGCATAACCCAGCAATATAAATCTAAAGAAGGTGGCTAGAGAGAGAGCCATGTAAAGAAGAAAATAATGGAGTGGTTATTTGCTAACAAGAAAGCAAATACATAAAAAAAGGAGAGAAAACATGGGTATTGCTAAAAAGTTGCAAAAGATGGGATTCTTCATCAGTTCTTCCTTTTCATCCTTTTATCCATGGGTGACTATTATGTTCCCCAAAGCATTCTCTAACTGGGCATTTGGGCTTTCTGAGACAGAAACACGAGAAGGAAGTTAATTGGCTTCTGGCCTTCTCTCTAGACTCCCCCGAATCAAAAGGCTCATATCCTTCAATTCTAAGGCTAAGAAGGCAAAGGATTAAACTGTGCTCCCCTTCTGTACAAATTTCTCATTCAACCAGGCTATATGTCTCCAAATTTATCATAACTTTTGGAGAGAGTAAAGAAGAGAGAGTGAGAGAGGGAGATGAAAGAGAATTTGAGAGAAAGAGACAAGGAAAAGGAGACAGGAAAAGTGGGGATTAGATAATGTCTATTTTTTTATAATGTTAAGAGCAAGTTTTTAAGAATTTGTGTGCCCTTTTAAAAATTCTGTATCATGTTAAATTTGAGACAAAATGTATTACATTATATATTGAGAATGCCATAGGATGAAGGGCAAAAGGTTATTTGAATGAGTTGAGGGAAATTGTTTATTGGTGGTTACTAAGTTCCTATTATGTATTTGTAAAGTTCTGTCACTGAATCATAAGACTAGGAAAAAAGAATTTCTGAGTATTAGTAAGCAGAAACTTTGCAATCTTAGAGATCATCACCAACAAGTTTCCTGTACCAAGTTATCTAACTGTGAGTTTTCAAATTGTGTCCCTGGAGTCATTAAGGTAGAGAGAAGAGGATGAGTTCTGAGGTGTGCAGAGGTTTCAGAGGTGGCTGATCACATGGTCAGATGACGTACATCTCTTCCCAAGTCTGCTCAGTGATGGCCATGATGGGAACATTTCCATCACAGAAAGCAGCAAACCTTCAAATCAGTTTTTCTTGGGGAGCTCCTTGTCATTTATGAGCACACTCCTGGAGCAGATCTGATTTTACCTGTATTTATTGAGAATGCCTATGTAAAATAGAGCTTTTCAAAAAGGTTTTCTGGGCCACAAAGAAGTTGGAAAACCATGCCTCGGTTGGATATTTGCCTCATTTCTGAGTAAAATGCAGAGTGAATATTATAATTTGAAGAACTATGAGTCACTTATTATTTTACATCACTATTTGTTTTAAGAGATGGTACTGATTTTATTATTTCCTAAAACTAATAAAGTTACATTATATACCATTAGCTTTCTAATAAATCTACACAAAATGACAGCTTAAATTATGTAAAATGTCTTAAGATGTATCAAAAGAAGTAAAAACTCTTGATTGTGAGCTTGGAGTTTTGTAAATTCAGCATTTAGTGGATTAATCAGTTAAGTAATTACAGAAATGGATGTGTTCTGGGAAAATGCCACTCCTCTGTGTTTTATGTGCCAGGGAACAGTGTTAATATTTCTTTAAGTTCTTGTTAATATTTTTGTTCCTTTTGGGTAATGGTATTGGGGTACTGTATTGATTTATTCCACATTACTCTTGGCACTCCAATTTTTCCCCCTCACCAGTTTGCTGTAGTGGCTCCCTAAAATTGTACTTTGAGACTATTGGGGTCAACCATGGTGTCATAGTATTGGCAATTTAAGCATGAGATCACTTTCCCTCGGTCTCTGTCCCCACTCCTTTTCCCGTTTCTTTCTCAGGCTTTTGTTAGGCCAGATTTTAGCTTTGATGGGTCACTATTTGAGCTATTTTTTTTACTTTGGTCTTTTATCCCATGAAACTAGCTGGGCTTAAGGGATGGAAGATGCCAAGATGTGAGTTAGGCTTACGGGGAGGAAAGGAACTCATTTGAAGTTAAGCCTAAACCATGTGCTTGGCCTATTAACTAGAAAGCTTTGCATTGGCATTTAGGTGTCTGGTTCTTGGAGTTTCCATTTCTCATTGCCTTTCAATATCTTTCCCAGGACCTCTGGGGAGAGAGGTGGCTGGGGCGATGCAGAAGTTAGGTACTTTGGGACCCTTTCGTTTACTAACATGAACTTCATTCCAATCAGGGCTGCCATATGTGGCTATCTGGTTTTGAACTACAGTCAGTTACCTGCCCCAGCCTCTCCCTTGGCCAGGCTCTGATGTAGGGCATCTTTCTCTGAGTCTAATGTATACAAAGGCACCCTTCAGCCTTGTTTTTTAACCTGATAGCAAATCCTGCTTAAGCTTCTAACAGTGATGATCCCATTAGGTACACAGATTCTGACCCTGTGTCCAATTTCCTAGGCTTAAGAACAGTCATAAGAATGATTCTGAGTGCTCCCTTCAATAGCACATATACTAAAATTGGACCGATTAGCATGATTGATGGTTACCTGGCTGGGGCAGTGGGGTTGAGCAGAATAGGTGAAGGGAGTTAAAAGATACAAAGTTGTAGTTATAAAATAAGTCATGGAATGGAATGTACGGCATGATGACTGTAATTAACAACACTGTATTGTCTGATTGAAAGTTGCTAAGAAAGTAAATCTTTTTTTAATGTTAAAAAATTTCAATTATACTTGACATACAATATTATATTAGTTTCAGGTGTACAACATAGTGATTAGACATTTATTCCAAAGTGATGAACATATCTGACATAGGGGAGTAAATCTTAAAAGTTTTCATCACAAGAAAAATAATTCTGTAACTGTATATAGTGATGGATGTTAACTAGACTTATTATGGTGATCATTTTATAATATATACAAATGTTGAATCATTACATTGTATCCCTAAAACTAATATAATGTTGTGTGTTGATTAAACCTCAATTTTTAAAAAAGAGAATTATTTTGAGAGGGGAAAATAAAGCAGTCCTCGCATCATGCAAGTAAGCTCCTCCCTGAGAATGAGTTCTTTTGTTGGGAGACTTTTTGGCATCTCACGCATTGCCCCTTCTCCTACTCTCTTCTAATTCGCTGGACTTGTCTGGATGTGTTTGAACGTAAGTAGCAGACCCAGTTTGAGCCCATTGCCAGGGGCCCCTCAGGCTTCTGCTGGGCCTGCCCCACCAGTTTGACAAACATATCCAGGCATGCTTGAATCCACCAATGGACAATAGATTTCCCCCTATGTAAATAAAGTAAGGGAGGAGGAAAAGAAGCAGAGAAAACGAAAGGATAATGAGAGAAGGGTGTGACACCATGCCACTGCCTTCCTCAGGCCCTTTTTTGATTTGCAATTTGATAGTTAATTTGGTACAAAAATTGCCATACACCCACTGGTTTGTCTTTCTTCTCCCCACATCTTGGACCATAAATACTTTGTGGGTCAGGTTCCTTCCCGGCCTAGGTGTAGTGCTCATAAGAAATGCTTAAAAACATTTTTGACAATAAAACTTTTTTCTACAGAAGGAGTGGTGGCCAAAAATGAACTTAGATGTGAAACTAAAACAAACATACAGTCTTTTAACTTTGTTTTGAACTGAGTATATTGTTAAATAAACAAGGCTCTTTCTGCAGTGACATAGTTCTGCTGTGACCAGTTTCACCAAGTCTGTTCAATGGCTGTCTTCGGAAGTGGATCAACTGTGCTGTGTATCTTTAAAGATGGCAGCACTAGCCTGGCCAGTGTTGCTCAGTGGTTGAGTGTTGACCCATGCACCAAGAAGTTACTGGTTCGATTCCTGGTCAGGGCACATGCCCAGGTTGTGGGCTCGATCCCCAGTGAGGGGCATACAGGAGGCAGCTGATTGATGTTTCTCTCTCCCTCTCTCTTCCTCTCTCTCTAAAAATCAATAAAAACATATTTTTAAAAAGATGGCAGCACTAATTTCTGCTGCTAGCTAAAGCTCAGACACATGGGAAAGCAACTCCCCAAAGTTAGAATTGATTATATCAATCAATTTTTCTTTAGTCTGGTCTTCACAAGAAACAACGAATATACAGCCAAACTCACTATCTCCACATCTTGTATTTCTGGGATGTTAAGGAGATATCATAGCAGATAAGATAAATGTGATTTTTGTGGTGTTTCTTTAAAAGTAGCCAGATAAGCAAGTGCATGGAATTAATACAAATAGTGTCATATCAAATTGTGTTGAAGGTTATGATAAGGACTCTTATCTCAGAATGTCTCACTAACAAAGTTTTGGGGGGAAAAAAAAAGTTTCTCCCCAATGATGAAGTAAATTCAGGTGCCTCAACCTCTTATCATCCACATTGATCAATAGTCTAATTGCTTCTGCATTTATATAAAGTATGGTGGTGGAGCCCAGCCCCTGTGGCTCAGTGGTTGAACATCAACCTATGAACCAGGAGGTCATGGTTTGATTTCCAGTCAGGGCGGTTGTGGGCTCTATCCCTGGCGTGCAGGAGACAGCCAATCAATGATTCTCTCTCATCATTAATGTTTCTATCTCTCTCTCCTTCTCCCTTCCTCTCTGAAATCAATGAAAATATATTTTTTAAAAAATGTATGGTGGTGGTAGTGGGGTGGGGGTGGAGGGGCGGGGAGTGCAGTCCTATCACCAGAATCTATTTACAAAAGGAGTGTTTGAGAGTTGAGTGAATATGTAGTGAAACCATCCACAGTTTTCTGCTGAGCCTCATTCTCTTCATTCATTCCCCTTCCCTTGCAGCTCTAGGTGTAGCCATGTGACCGAGTTCTGGCCAGGGGGGTGTCTACGTGAAAGGGAGACCGCTTCTGGGAGCTCCCTGCTTCCTGCTGTTGGGGATCCTAGGGCATGAGTCCATGGCCTTGTACACTTGGCCAGCAAGCTGAAGGAGTGTGGGTCCCTAATACCATGGATCACTGTATCAGTTTTGGCCCTCCCATTCAGCCTTGCGTGAGAAAGAAATTTAACTATAGCTTAACACAACCAAAGCTTCTTTCTTTCTTTCTTTCTTTCTTTCTTTCTTTCTTTCTTTCTTTCTTTCTTTCTTTCTTTCTTTCTTTCTTTCGCACATTTTATTTATTTCAGGCAGGAAGGGAGAGGGAGAGAAAGACAGAAACATCAATGATGAGGGAGAACCATTGATTGGCTTTCTCCTGCATGCCCCTCACTGGGGACTGAGCCCACAACCCAGGCATGTGCCCTTGACTGGAATCCAACCTGGGACCCTTTAGCCCGCAGGCCGATGCTCTATCCACTGAGCCAAACCAGCCAGGGCACCAAAGTGTATTTCTTGATCACGCTATCTTCCCAGTGCTGGTGAGCAGGGGACTCTGCCCATCGCTGGTACGTAGAAGGGCTCCAGCTCAACCACTGCTTCCACTACTGAGGACACAGGCAAAGGAATGTAATGGGATAACAGCAACAGATAGAAGCAATCATAGGTTTAGTAAACACAATAGAACCTCATTAGCATTTGAGTTTAAGAATGTATTCTGATCTGCTACAGGTAACATTATATGCCTGTCTGCCCCTGCCCCCAAACACAGAAACCGTCGTTGGCAGCCAGCTGACATATCATTTATTTCTTTAAACTAACCCTATTCTGCAATACATGTGTTAGATCTGTAATCTGGAGTGTTTATATACTGTGTGTAGGTGTCACAGTTCATTTTAAAAAATAAAAAAAGGTTACTTTCATGGATAAAAATTCTATAGACTACTGACCGAGGAAGTCTTTATGTTACTCAGAATGGACCACGCTTGTTCTTTTGCAGTCTCGTTCTTAAGCAGGAAAGCAGAGCTGTATCAGATATGAATATGAAGGACAAAAGCACTCTAGAGACACCAAGCAATAGTCTATGTGATAGGTTTAACACACTCATTTAATTTCATTGGAAAAAATAATGAAACTGGTGAAAAGTATTTATGGAACCGGAGGAGAGCATATTTTGCTGGTTTCACTTTATGTTTGAAGTTTTGGGTATAGCTTTGCCCATAAATACTGAAATGCCTAGCATAAAGAACGCAGCCTGGGGCATACCCCATAAAACTTACAGTGCAATTAAATGAGCAATTTCAACTGGAAATAAAACGGGCATGTTGGGTGGAATATGAATTAAACTGTGCATAGGACGCGGGCCTGCATAGGCTTCGGAGAGGGACCTGCAGGCTTCAGTAGCAACTGATGCCGCCCATCTATCTAGGTCAAGGCCAGTAAGTAATAAAAGATAACTGTAGTTCGCATGAAGATCAGAGCATTTCAGGTTGTGGTTAACGTAGTTCCCCCTCATGTCTCCAGGAAAGGCCCAACAAAATGACGACTGATAGCAAAGGATAGGACCTGACCCTCCCTTACGTTGCAGGCACACGGAGCTCCTTCGTTGTGTTTGCTATGCACAAATTTGGACTGTCTATCAAATTTCATTTTCACCTTCTATCCAGACCTAAATGTCAGCATGTCATATTTGCATTATGAAAATTGATGTCATGAAGCAAACCTGTTCTTTTGTCCAGAGGCCACCTTCCCCCCAAATGAGCAATTATGTGCCCTTAGAATGGCCGGCCAGCTCCTCCCCACAGATCTGCCGCCAAGGAAGTGTCCGGAAGTCAGTGCCGTGCTTACACAAGAAGAGGCAGGGCAGGAGGAGAGAAAGCTGCTGTCTGGGAGCGTACAGGCCAGGAGCGCAAAGCTGAAGGAAAGGAAGGTGTAGGCATGAATTAGGAGCTAATGCAGTAAAGTCACTTTCCCTGTGTGACCCTGATGTGTCAGACACTTCTGTCTTAGACTAAAGGCACAATAAAAAAGGCACTTTATTTAGGTTAACAGAGCATTGTATAACCGGAAATTTTTAAAGTTTTATATGTACAGTGGAGGAAAAAAGACTTCGCCTCGTTTTATTTGGATGAGAAAAAAAACCCTTCATGAAATCTTTAATGTTACCTCTCTCTCTCTCTCTCTCTCTCTCTCTCTCTCTCAGCTTGGAGGCATACAATGAAGGTATTTTAATTGGAATGGTAAACTCTGTGCTGCTGCTGTACTGCATGTTCAGAGTTAAAATTATTTAATATTTTCCTCGGATGACCACTGTCAGTTTGCAAGCATCTTTGTTAATTAGCAAGCGAAGACGCGCTATATCACTGCATCTTTAGAGCTCTGGCGCCAGCTAGTGGTAGGCGAGGGGAGCCACGTTGTTGGTCTCAAATCAGAGGTCTGTCATCTTGTTGCCCTCCTCCTTCCCCATCGATGCCTCCCATCGATGCCTGCCATCAATATAATGGGGGATCATTGCAGAGTGGACCGAGATTATAGACAAAAGTAGAGAAAAATGGTGGACGGGGTGGGGAGAGGCCAGACAAATGCAATCTTTTTCCAAAGGATTTGAGAAGAGATCATGTATTTGAAATATTCCTGCCATGGTGATGGAGCAGCTTAATCTTTTGTCAGGGAATGCTTAGCTTTTTGTTTTTCATTTGTAGATATATTTGAATATATACTTAGAACATGTGATAACTATGGAACTTCTTCACAAACACAGCACTGAGGACAGACATGTTGTAAGTCTAAATTTGTGATAATTTTTAAGTAGCAAATATTTCTACTGTGAACAGGCTGTGCTACCTTCTCACTGTTACAACCCTAAGATGAATAACTCTCAAATGGTTAATAAAGCAGAAGAAACCTCTTAAGATAGTATTTGTAGCTGGTACACAATGAAAAATATATTAAAATTTCAGGCAAAAAAAAAAAAGTCCCCCACTTTATTTGAGATGTAGGAAATAAATTTAGGCTTAGGGCCCAATCTATCCTCTAATTGAAATAGGTTATGATGATTTGCAGGAAAACTGAAAACATGCAGTATTTATTTTAAGAACAAAGAATCTTTGGCAGGCCATTTTTCTCATTTAATTAAGTCATAACTGATCTTACTAGGGGTATGCAGGGACTTCAAATGCTAATAAATAAAACCGGAAGTTGAGACATTCATTAAGTAACGGGAGCTGTTTATAACTCTATTGCTTATTGCTAAAATCAATTATTAGTACTAATATTCAAGGTGGAATTTATTATGAAAACAAGCTGAAGCTTGTAAGAGGAACTTTTCTCTTTAAATGTCATTTGTACATCTATATCTATGCTAAAGAGAAAGAGGGTAATCAGAACTGAAATTTCTTGTAATAATATTTTTGGAAGGCAGATCTAATTTAAGAGGAGGTTTCAGGCAGGAAGGTTGTCGCAGTTATACCTGGCAGTCTAAATTATGTTACTCTGCTATAACAGAACTACATTTTAAATACATTAAAGCCTTCTCTATATGAAACATTAGATGGTAAAATAGCTGGTCATGGTGCTGCTGTGTGAGATTTACATAAACTGCTATTTTAAGTTATTTTACACTTTTGCTAAAAGCTGCTTATTTCACACACACACACACACACACACACACACACACACACATTCATCTAACCTTGTTAGTCAGCAATTTAAAGTGTAGACATTTTCTCTTTGGTCTTAAGCATCTTGTAACTTTTGATATATAATAAGGCCCTGGTTAAATATCTTAAAATCTTCAGTTTATTTGGCCTCCTCTGTGTCTCTTTTATTTCTCTTTTGAGATGAAAGCTGAGCCTATATCATTGAATAAGAGTTTCAAATCAAGACCTGAAAAGGAGTATTATTATCATTGTTTTTGGAAAAAGAAAAATAATTTTAACAAGGCTCTTTCAATGATGGTAGATTAATTGGAACTAAATTTGGAAGATAGAGTTGAATTGCCATAACATTTTGAGAATTGCAGCAAGATAAAATAATTTATGCTCTTTTAAAACAGCTTTGTGGTATGTAAGTACTTATTTTAAATGCTGAATTTGTGATTAGGTCTGTCTTTAAAACTGTTTAATGGTTGCCTTAAAATATTTTGATGCCTACTATAACCCTTATGTAATTTCCCATATGCTGCCGAGTGAATGCTTTGAAATGTCATTCCATCATAATTTGAAATTTACTCATAACTATTTTAAGATTTATCATTTGAGTTTAATTTCATATTACTTTTTTATATTATAAAATTAGAAATTTACTCTACATTGCAAAATGAACACATTCGAAGGCAGGAAAACATACCTGAGTATGTATAAATGTCTTTGGAGATTTTTCTGATGAAATAGTAATATTGGCAAATAACCAGTCCACTCAATTTGGATACTCCTTTCATTTGAAGTAGGCTATAGAATCTTTACAAAAGAAATATATGTAGGGTATCATTTTTACTCATGGGTGTCTCTGAATGTGATAACATATAAACACATTTCCAAGTAAGTATATCCACCCATCTTTCTGATATTCACATTTGAAAAGATAAGCATACTAAAATGCATATATGCAAATAATGAAATATTTGTTTGGCGTCTAGATTACACAGTTGCTAAATAGCACAATCTTCCCTTGCAGAGTGATCCTGGAGGCCTCCATAGACTTCCCCATTTAGGAGCCGTTGGCACAGTATGAGGGGGACACATCTGCCAGCACAGTCCTGCAGATGGTTCCCCTCATTAGCTTGCAGAACGCCAAGCAGCCATCACGGAGGAGGCCTGGGATCTCACTTGGACAAGATGTTAAGCTAGCCTCCTGTTCAATGTCATTACGGTTTCTCCAAAATCATCTCCTTAGTGTGCCCTGTTGGGCTTGGGCTAGTCTACATGTCGCACTTGCAGCTTCAAAATGGCGATGCTGTGTCCAATTTGCCAGTGGTCAGTATATAATTTTCAGATCTGACAAAGTTCCACAGCAAAGTTATTAGTCTGAGTGCAGTGGCAGAACAGCCTTGATGGTCCCCAGAAGTGCATCAGCATAGCCTTAGGAATTCCAGACAATGGTCACCTTCATGCACAATGCTTACTTACTACACTAAATGCATGGACAATCTCATGTCTCCGCTTCCCCTTGACCCACTGATTTATTAACATTTTAATTATTGTTTTGTTTACCCTTTTGTTTATGAATCAGCCTTAGAAATCAGGTTACCAAGCTCTGGCAACCGGATATGTTAGTTAAGTTTAGCAGTAGAAACAGCAGGGGGAGCCCATATGGTTTTATGCTCTGCAGTTTCTCCAGCTGGATTATTATAATAATAATAATTATAATTGTTTTACATTTTTATAACAAAGATGTTTACAATCTATGTACATTTATAACATAGATATTTAGAATACAGATAATCACCATTGCTAGACTATTATAATTTTAAGTCAAAGAGGGTCCATTTTTATTCTTTAATTATATGAAATGATTAGGATATCATCATGAATAATTGATAGGCAAGAAATTGGCAGTAAGAGTTCTCTTCTCTGTCTTTATTTTATTAAAAAAATTTTAAAATTAATTTCAGAGAGGAAGGCATAGGGAGAGCGATAGAAACATCAATGATGAGGGAGATTCATTGATCAGATGCCTCCTGCACACCCCACACTGGGAATCGAGTCCCCAACCTGGGCCTGGTCTATGCTCAACCACTGAGCCATGCTGGCTGGGCTTCTTCTCTGTCTTTAAATCCAGGGGAAAACCTGTTCTGAATTTTGTTATTTTACAAAAGATGAAATCAGCTAAAATCTCTATATAATCTTTATGGCTGTTCTCTGGCACTTACAACTTAAAAAATAATCTGAAATAAAGCATAGAAAATAAAACATACCATCTGGCATATGTTTGAGATTATGACAGTGAGGGGAGGTCCCACCACAATCACTTGGTGTTCTACTATGACCGAGACAATTTTCAATTTTGAAGTTAATAAAATGCAGAAGCCCAGTGGCCTTTAATATTGTTTCCTTATGTTTGATGAGGTCCTTGGGTCAGTAGGTTTTCACTTCCGTAAAATAATTCAGAATATCTGAATGACTTTCTGCTCTCTAAGCCATTGTAATGTCTCTGGGCATACATTTCATATATTGTAGCCCATCCTGGATTATTCTGCTCTAGTAGAGGCCTGGTGCACGAATTCGTGCACAGGTGGGGTCCCTTGGCCTGGCTGGCTATTGGGGCTGATCAAGGCAGTCTAGCCCAGTTCCTATCAGGCTGATCTGCCAGGGGAAGGGACCGCAGGAAGTTAGCCGGCTGCGGGAAGTTGGCTCTGGGAGAGCACTGACCACCAGGGGGCAGCTCCTGCATTGATTGTCTGCCCCCTGGTGGTCAGTGCATGTCATAGTGACTGGCCAGTCATCCGGTTGTCCAGTCGTAACAGTTGCTTAGGCTTTTAAATATATAGATTGGAGGGGAAGGAATTCACATACCTGCATTGGTGATTTTGCCCATGATATCAGAAAAGTCACCTCACAATGTGAAGTTTCATAATTATGTTAAGAAGGGTTTTGTAAATTTAAATAATTCCTATTTAGTAATTTTTGAATTTCAAAAGAAATAGCTTAAAGCTAAGCATCAACTTTACATTGCTAAAGACACAGTACAATACATGCAATTTTTTAAAAATTGAGAAAGAATTTAAGACAAACAATATAAGACTTAAAATTCTAAGGTGGCCTTGGCCAGTGTTCTCAGTGGTTAGAGCATTGGCCCTGCACACTGAAGGGTTGAAGGTTCAATTCCTCGTCTAGGGCAAGTACCTGGGATGCAGGTTGGAGCCCCGAAACCAATCAATGTGTCTCTCTCTCACATCTCACATTGATGTTTCTCTCTCTCTCTCCTTCCCCTCCCTCCCTCCCTTCCATTCTTTCTAAAAATCAATGGAAAAAATATCGTCGGGTAAGGATTAACAAAAACAACAACAAAAATTCTTTAATGGAAAAATTCCATGATGGATCAACAATTCTGTGGATCTACAGTTATGGTTCCCTCCATGTTGAAAACTTATTTTGTAAAAAAGCAATTTGTGATCAGAAAACTTTCAGGGGGAGTAGCATTTGAGGAGAGCCTTGAAGGTTGGAAGGGGATGATGGTAGGCCTGGAGTATGTCCTTGTGGTGAGAGGGAAAGATTCTTAGGGCAGAAAGATCACAAAGGGGTGGGATTGCAAAGGGGCCCGGTTAGACCAGGACATAGGAAGTTTGGGTACCTATGGGAGTATGAGGGCTATCTGTGAAGTTTTGATGTGGGCTGAGCAGTTAGGGCTTTATTTTGGGAGCAGAGGGAGTCAGGGAGGGTTTTAGAGGGAAATGTAATAGGAATAATATTCCAGGGAGATTGATTTGGTGACAGGGAACAGGATCCTTGAAGATGCAATCAAATTGATTTAGCATTAGCATTAGAAAGCAATATAAGGAAGTTATAATTTAAAGTCACTGTTCACATACTTTTAGAATATGATTTAAAGTGTTTTTATATCATCTTCCTTGATTAATACTGTTAATGCTAAGATCCAGGAGAAAAAGTCAAGTAGAGCTGTGTTGGGTATTTTCTTCCCATGAATATTAGTAATAATATCTTACATTCAGGGAGCATGTTTTATTATTCCAAATGCTAAGGTGTTATTTTGCTTTGTTCTTCCATCAACCTGGAGAGGTTAACAGATGCTTATAAAAATAATAGGCATTACATGTCTCTCCCTCTGCCCCCATGATCTCCTTTTGATTTCATAGGTAAATGTCAATTTATAGATTAGATTGAAGTTTATGGCTGTTTCAGTTTTTCTGTGAAGAGTTGAGAATATCATTCTATGGCTACTTGTTTTAAATAAGCTTTGACTTTCATTTAGTAAGGGTTATACACTGTGGTATCATAGTTGATTCAATTATATGCTCATAGGAAACACTTTTTGAAGGGAAATAAATTAGAGTGTCCTTGAGTTATATGTAAATGTTGTTCAGTAAAGTCCTTTTTCTAAAAAAATATGATTTATAAACATCCTCTATTAATAGTGATATTAATACTGTACTATACTTGATCCAGAAAGAAAAGGTACAATAATGTAAAAGAGAGTCCTAATTACAGATAGAGAGGAGATTTAAAAAATTTTAATAAAATACAATATTTTAAATTTTTTTTGGAGAAAATAGGGCATATATCAATAAATTTAAGAGCTATATACTGTACTTCTGAAAGTACCTGAATATATTGGGGTGGTGGGGGGAAGTCCAATAAGACAATCATTTTCTTCTAAACCACTTGACCAGAAGTGGGAACTTAGAATAGTTAGCTGCCCAGTGTTCACAATCTTTTAATGCAGTACATGTGCTTATCTGTTGAATTGAGAGGACCACCATTCAGGCAACATGTCATTTCTGACTTATGTGGCCGTGATTGTCATCTTTGACTTCCATGTCAATGCTTGCTTTCCATCTAACTTTATATAAATATATAGGGCTCTTTAGATCCTGTGTTTGGCATTATCACAATTTTTGCTTGGCTCAGATAGGTCAGGTTGATTATCATTAAAGTGTTATTTATTTCTATTTTATTAAGCCCCTTTTATGTTCATGTTACAGGTTAATTTATACTTTTATTTCATGCACTACTTGGCTTTACTGATTAATATGCCCCATGGCATTCAATAAAGTCAGGCAGTGGAGGAAATAAGAGTGGTATTAATTTCTAACATTGCTATAAATTTGCCTTAATAAAACTAGCTCAATAACATTACAAAAGTAATACAATGGATGCTTCCAAATTGTTAACAAAGATGCAACTTAAACAATTTTCCTTCCTGAATTTAACATAACCTTACTGCCTTTTCTTCCAAGTGTTGAAATGAAAACTGCCGTATATTTTCTCCCTCTTTAAAAGGTAATCTAATAGTTAGCATAATACTACAGTACACAGCTCTCCATTCGACTTATTCCGATGCCTTACTCAATTATTAGATTCAAACTGCAAATTAACACAGGACCACAGTCCCCTGGTGGTAGGGTAAGATTTTTCATAAAAATTAAAATGTGTCCAACATCAGTTACTTGTCCTCCTTTTGTATATTACTGCTCCATCTTAATAATAATCATTACTGTGAAATCTGATAATAGAAGAGGCTAGTGAAAATCTACATGCTGGAATTATTCCTTTGTCAGTCAACCCACCACTCCCATCCCAACCGCTCAATTAAGTAAAACTAGAATTAGGATTGATAGGAACTTATAAAGACAAGGACATACTACCACCCACTGATTTTTGGATCACAAAATTTTGATGATAAAGAATGTACTCCAGTGAAGGGATTAAGATGTACAGATGGGGAGTTACAAAATAGTCACCGGGATGTAAAGCACAGTGTAGGAAATATAGTCAATAATATTGTAATAACTATGTATGGTGCCAGGTGGTTACTGGAAATATTTTTTTTTTTTAAAATGAGTCTCAAGAGTTTTTTAAAAATATATTTTATTGATTTTAGAGAGGAAGGGAGAGGGAGAGAGAGATAGAAACATCAATGATGAGAGAGAATCATTGATTGGCTGCCTCTTGCACGCCCCCTACTGGGGATCGAGCCCGCAACCCAGGCATGTGCCCTTGGCTGGAATTGAACCCAGGACCCTTCAGTCGGCAGGCCGACACTCTATCCATTGAGCCAAACCAGCTAAGGCGGTTACTGGGAATATTGGTGGTGGTGGTGGTGGGGAAACACTGTAAAGTATATATGATTGTCTGGCTACTATGCTGTACATCTGAAACCAATGCAAAATAATACTGAGAGTAAACTTTCAACATTCTATTGAAAAATAAAACTAAAGAAAGAATGTACTCCATTATTAAGTAACCAAATTCATATGTTAGAAGAGAACACTTATTCTGTCCTCTTCATTTATTACATTGTAACCAGGCTGGCCAAAAAAAATTGTTACAAGTCAGAAATTTGCCCTCATCTCCATTCTGAATGAATAAATACACTTTATTTACCCCAAAGTTTCCCTTTCTTAGCTTTTCAATTCTTTAAACTCTAGCATTTATGCATTCGAAAGAGATCTAATAAGAAAAAAAGCAACAAACAACAGTTAAAAATCCCCCTTTGCATAAAAATGTCAGTAAACGTGTTCATTCAACAGATATTTATTGATCAGCCTCTGTGCCAGGCCCTGATCTCATCCTGGGGATGGGATTGTGAGGCAGTGACGGCCTCTGTCCCCTGGGAGTATATAGACTCACTCTTTTGTTTACTTTAATAGAATGGTGAAACTCCACACATTCATAAGGAAGATACTTTGGGGAGAAAAAAAAATCATTTTGTTTTGTTTTGTTTTTGAATAGATGAGGAACTTCTGGATTCCTTAAATCCTTTTCAAATCACACCAGACAAAGTAACACGTATCTTTGCTCACAAACCAGTTCAAGAAACAGTGGAAGTCCTGGGGGGTGGGAGTGGCTGGGGAGGGGCCGATGGGGAAAAAGGAGATATATGTAACACTTTAAACAATAAAAAAAGAAATTAATAAAAAAAAACAACCAACAAAACAAACAAAGAAACAGTGGAAGAGTGAGTCATTCTTACACCCACACTGTGCTCAAGGGCATATTTCTCAGTTTTCACTAAATCAGTGGAGTGAATTCTGCACCCAACCCTCTGCAACTCAAACCAATCCAAGTTTATTAAAAAGGTAGATTTGATGTCACCATGTTTTCTCTTGCTTGGCTTTTGGTTAAAATAGCCTATATAATAAAAGCCTAATATGCAAAGTGTCCCCTCAACCCGGAGTTCTATTGAGAGTTTGACCGCTTGCTATGACATGCACTGACCACCAGGGGGCGGCATAGAACATGGAGGGTGTTGGTGACGCGGCACTGGCAAAAGGCGGCAGTGGAGGTGCTGCCAGCCCCGATGGGGACCCAATGAGAGTGGGACCGCGGCAGGATGATGGAGCAGGTGAGTGGGTGGCGCCAGGCCAAGGCAGATGCAAGCAGGGGCCCAATCACCCCACCAATCGCTCCGCAGATGGTGACCAGCGGCCAGCAGACCCTGATTGCCCGATTGGGGCTGGGCCCTGGGCTGGGACAGGGAACTGGGAGTGGGTGTCAGTGACCAACCTCCTGCGGCACCTGGGTGGGTGCTGTGACCTCTCACAGGCTACCTGGGGGCGGGGGTGATGGGGACAGAGGTGCAGTGAGAATGTGGGGTGTCTACTGAGCTCACTGTCACTCCCCTGCTACCTTCCCCTGGGACACCAGGGCTCTGAGGAGCCCGCCCCGCACCCGCTTGGCCTCTTCCAGGTGATCGGGGCCGCAGCTGTGGGGACTGCAGGAGCCGGTCGGCTCCCTGTGGATTTGTGCAGGAGCCGGTCTGCGAGGCCAGCCAGGAGAGAGCTTGCTGCCCGCCTGGTTTCCATGTGACGCCATGGGTGGCACGCTCACCACATCTCTGCATGGGGACTCAGGCGCCATGACTCAGGTGGAGGGGGGGCACGCAGGGGCCCAGGGGCCCAGGTGCTGCCCAGGGCTCAGAGGTCAGCTGAGACCTGCCCTTCCATGCCAGATGCTTGCACTTTGATCGCTGGCCAGGCCTAGGGACCGCACCCGTGCATGAATTTTGTGCACGGGGCCTCTAATTTTTAAAGAATTCCCATAAAAAAAGATGTGTCTTTTCATGTTGAGGTATTTTTGCAACCTCTAGCTTTATGGAAAAATAAAATTTCATCTTCTCTGTTTCTGTCACCAACCCAGAACTGAACCCTCTTTGCTCAAAAAAATGAGCAGAAAATAAGCATTTCTATAAATCAGTCCTCAAAACGGTATTTTTTAAAGAATGTACTTCTTTTTTTTTATTGTTCAAAGTATTACATATGTCTCCTCTTTCCCCGATTGTTCTTTGCTTCTTTTAAAAAATATATACATATATATCTTTTATTGATTGCAGAGAGGAAGGGAGAGGGAGAGAAAGAGAGATAGAAGCATCAATGATGGCCCTAGCTGATTTGGCTCAGTGGATAGAGCATGAGCCTGCAGACTGAAAGGTCCCAGGTTCAATTCCAGTCAGGGGCACATGCCTGGGTTGCTGTGCAGGAGGCAGCCAATCAATGATTATCTCTCATCATTGATGTTTCTCTCCCTCTCTCTCTCTCTCTCTGCCTCTCCCTTCTCTGAAAATCAATAAAAATATATTTAAAAAAAGAAAAAGAAACATCAATGATGAGAGGGTATCATTGATTGGCTGCCTCTTGCATGCCTCACACCGGGATCGAGCCCACAACTGGGGCAAGTGCCCTGACTGGGAATTGAAACCGTGACCTCCTGGTTCAGGTCGAAGCTCAACCACTGAGCAACACCAGCTGGGCTCAAAACAGTTTTTACAAAGTTATTTTCAAGGGAGTAATCTACCTCCTGGATCCTGAGGATGCTGAATCAAAAGTAAAGCAACAGTTTCAGAGACTTGGGAGTGTCCCATTTTAGAAAGTTAGTTTAGCAAGTAAAGAGCCATTTGTTTCCAGAGATCAACTTATATCCTGAGCCTGGAAAATAAGGGCTTCCATTGGGTTTACAATCTTCACATAACCATTTCCTCAATCATATGCTCACTTGATGAACTGACTCAGTCCACTCAGAGAGACTCTATACCAGCCTCCATTGGCTCCAGGAAATCTGTTAGTTAACTACTTTGGAAAAAGAGTGGAATATTTTACCTAAACTCATTAATTCTGACGTGTTTTGGTGAAACCAAAACTAAAGTTTTGCATTATAATCAAATGGGGACATTTCATTTAGGTAAGAATGGGAAAATCAGACCTGTTGGTGAAATGAGTTAGGCAGTGAACTGAAACAGAATATAAGGTTATATGTTTTTTAGCTAATAGGAAATGAAAATATACTGTTTGTAACACCTCAGGAATTCGGATCCATGTATAATTACATTGCTTGGAACCCACCATCATACTATTTAATCTCAAGTAATTGCAAATAAAACATAAGTTAAACGATGCCAAAAGTGTTTCCATTTTAAATCCTGTTCTGTAAGTAAACCTAAAAACTTTGGGAGTCTGTAAAAATGTATTTTAGAAAGTCATTCTTTGCAGAGCATTTTGTTGAGTTATGATGCTTAATAGAATGGATGAATGGCAAAAATATAATAGTTTTGCAAATGTGGGTGTAAAAATATATGTATAAAGTAAAAAGAACTTATTTGATTAGTGAGAACTAGAAAGTGTTGTTGCAATTTAAATTTCAGATAGTTTCAACTTAAATCTTTAGTTAAATCACACGATCATAACTCAGCAAAATATATGCAAATGCAAGATGAAGGGTGCTAAGATTTTCCCCCTCCTATATTTATTTTTTAAACAACTAAGGTAAAGAATTACTACTCTTGAGGATAAGGACATTATTTTCTGTTTGAAGGGAAACATTGTATTCTATAGCATGACTTGTACTGTCTTTTGTGCCATTATTAATACATTTCCTGTTTAAGGAAATGACTTTTTTTTTTAACATGATAGTTTAAACTTCAAAATAAGTGCTATTGACTTTTAAAATGTCTTATCTTACCAATGCCATTCTGGGCATGAAGAACAAAGTGTGGAAAATGCTTGTCATAATAATCTTATTGTGATGAGATTCTCCTTTTTGAAGAAAGTGGCTCATTAGTTAAATATAATCTGGAAAAATATAATTATTATGACAAGACTAAGAAATGTTAGAAGACAGGGCTTAAAGGACCAGGATATGACACATAACTCTTTTTCCCTTTAGAAAAGGGAGTGAGTGAGAGAGTTGCAGTAGAAGAGATGGCAATGGTAGTCCTGTAAAGCTGGGATAGAATAGATTATTTGCCCGATTCGTCAATTCACTTATCTAGGTGTTTGTTGGTCATTGTGTTGGGTGCTGGTATACAAAGACGAGCAAGAAGTAGTACCTGTCTTTAAGGAATTGACTGTCTTATTGAGGACATAGATCATCACACAAGTAATGCAGTGGTTCAAGAATAATTAGGGATTGTATTGATTGCAAAGGAAGGGGTGGATAGTAGGTGGGAAAGAGATTTCTCTTGAGTTTTGAAGATGTGTAAGTGAGGTAGGCCAAATGTTGAGGGATGGGTGGGAGGGTGGAGCCTTCCGGGCAGAGAGAACAGGTGGTATAAAGGTAAGAAAGTCTACATGAGTTTGGGTAGGTTAGCATGGCGATAGAGGAGCCTGAGGACAGACAGACAGATCAGCTGCTCCAGGGCTAAGGATCACAGCGGTTCATACGAAGGCTCTGGAGAAGAGGCATGATGAGATTTACATGTTAGGACAAACCCTCTGGCTAAAGTGTGGGGAGTGACCACACTGGAGAGAACCGGTTAGGAGGCTATGGAGGACAGGAGGGACATGACAAGGGCCCGTCCATGGGTAGGGGTAGGAGTTTGGCAAGAAAGAAGCAGCTTAGAGCAGAGGTTCTCAACCTGTGGGTCACGACCCCTTTGGCGATCGAACGACCCTTTCACAGGGGTCGCCTAAGACCATCTTGCATATCAGATATTTACATTATGATTCATAACAGTAGCAACATTACAGTTATGAAGTAGCAACGAAAATAATTTTATGGTTGGGTCACAACATGAGGAACTGTATTTAAAGGGCCAGAAGGTTGAGAACCACTGGCTTAGAGTATTGAAGAAACCAAGGGAAGAAAAGTTTCAAGGGATAAGGACAGTCAATGATGTCAAAGGATGTAGAAAAAGATGTTTATTGGGTGTAGTAACAAGAAGGTCCCTGGTGGCCTTTGCTGGAGCAATCTCAGGTGAGTGGTTTGTGAAGAAGCCAGCGGGGAAGTGACAAGGGATGAGTGGAAAATACATACAGTGAGGATAGTCTCTGAGCTTTCACTTTTTCTACTACTGCCTATGGTGGTTTTCTCCTCCAATCCCAATCTCTGGGAAAGAAAAAAAAGACATTTATTGGGCAATTAACGAAAACCAGTACATTTCATAAGTCTCATAATAATCCTATAACGCAGGGCCTATTCTAGTCTTCATTTTATAGGTGGAGAGTGGAAGGTTTGAGAGGTTTATACATCAGTCCATGGCCCACAGTTGGCAAGCAGCAGGCCTCTAGTTCAAGTCCAGGTCTGTCTGATTCCAGAGCTCACAATCCAACCATTACCCTCTTCTAAAATTTAATCTTCATGCTTGCTCTGTTCTCCTCTCCTCCCAAGTCTGCCTGCAATCATAGAGCTAATAAACTTATTCTCACCAAAACATAAGTGATGGATAAAGCTTTCTGTGTTCTTCCTGATGCATTTTTGAATGACCATTGGATGTGCTCATTTTACATTTTTATTGTGAAATAAAACATACAGCAAAGTGAACACGAGATGAGCGTAACAGTTGGATGAAACACTGCTGAACCTCCAGAAGCTGCCTGTGTCTCCTGTCCTGTTCCAGTCTCCTCTCAGAGGCAACCACTAGCCCAACTTTTGTGGCCTCATGTCCTTGCATTTCTCTGTAGTTTTCCCATCTGAATTATGCATCCCTAAGCAACAGTTTAGTTTTACCTGCTTTGGTATTGTATGTAAGTGGAATTCTGTGTATTCTGTGTCTTGCTTTTTTTGCTCCAAATTATATTTTGTCCTGTGTGTGTGTGTGTGTGTGTGTGTGTGTGTGTGTGTGTGCCATTAGTGCATTCATTTTAAATGCTGAATAATATTTCATTGTATGAATGTATCATGTTATTTATCCATTTTGTGGTTTATTCCAGTTTTGAACAATTGTGACTAATGTCCCTTTGTCGATTAAGTCAAAGGCAAGAAGCTCTAAGAAAGCAATTTTAAACATCTTTAAATATTTTAGGGGGTTGGGAGTCCTTTCCAATTCTCTTGAAATAAGCCCCCGCAGGTGGTTCCTGTGAGGTTCCTGATTTGCTTACTCATGAGACCAACCCTGAGGGCTGTGAGGAGCAATTCTAAATTAAAATGCTTGAAGAGGTCAGGTGAACTGAAAAAACAAAGAAACAGTTATTAGCAGATCTCACATTTCCCCTAGCTCTTCCACTCCATTGTTGCAGTCTTAGCTAAAGGCAGTCAGTTCACATTAGTCCTTTGATCAGCAAAGTAATTTCTCTTCCTTCCTCTGTGCAAATCTTTTGATTTTAGTAAGCTCATTCTTTGAAGAACAAAAATGGTAAAAATTCAGAACAACTTGAATACTTTTAACAGCTATCTAAATAACAGATTTTGCATGGGATAAATGATAACTATTTACTTTTTGTAAAGTGAATCATTGAAATATGACAACCAGTAAAAAGATCATAGTGTGCCATAGATTCAATAACTCAGAGGTTAGACGCAGTTTGTATAGTGGTTCAGAGGCCAGGCCCTGGAGACAGACTGAGATCCGGTTCTAGCTCTGTCTCTTACTACCTGTGTCAACTGGGTGAACTTTTTAACTTTTCAGAGCCAGCTTTCCTGAGCATAAAATAAAGATAGCAAAAGTACTTATTTCATAGGGCTGCCGTGAGCATCCAATAAGAACATGTATAAGCATTTAAGCCTGCTTTAGTAAAGCTCAGTAAATGTCAGTTATTGTTGATATATTTAGCTCATCAAAAGGGAAGAATAACCGGAGCATTTATTCACAGAGAGACAGCCATCTACTTATGTCATAGCTATTTATTCAATATTTAATAGTCTCCGCTACTGCGGCAGAGGCTTCGGATCATACAGAAATACTGTTTGTGGAGATAAGCAATTAGGAGATCACAGACAAGTGGCAATATTTTGGCAAAATAAGCTTTTCACATTTTCCTTCTCATAGTAAATATATAAATAATGAGGCACTTTGACACTAACATTCATATTGAAAAATCAGCTGTGAAATTCCTGTAAGAGCCGTTTGAGTGCATGTATTTATTCCTCTTTTCCTTTGTCTGTAGATAAGCCCTCTTCCCCACTGCTTCTATTGTAGTTTGAAGAACATTTTATTTAACAGGTTGGCTTTAGGTATTGTTCCCAGAATCTTCAACCCCACAATCTCTTGCCGACGCCCCCAGATCGGGAGAATCCACTAGATGGCGCCCGGATCTACTGCTGCGTGTTGCCTCCGCTGGGCGCAGATTTGGGAACGGCTGTGGGGTTTCGAAGAATGGCTGGAGAGATTAATATGGTCCATGAGGAGCAGCGTCCGTAAGGTCTGCTCCAAAATGCTGTAAGTCTGATGCTCCTTCACGCTGTTACTGTAATCATGCAATCACCAAAGATGAGCAATGACGGTGCGGGTTTGAGTCCGAGAAAGCCTGCAATTGTGCTCTCTGCGATTTAGCCACAAGCAGGCACAAGGCATGTGGCTGCAGTTCACGGCCCGTTCACGGCCCATTCACGGGCAAACGGCTTGCTAGCGACTTAGAAGCCGCATAGAAGGTACCCCTGAATGTCCACATATTGATGTAGATGCTGCTACTTATGGGAAAGGGGGGGAAAAAAAAAAGACGAGAAGAAGCTATCAAAAAGGAGAGATTATTTTAATACTAATTTTCACGCAGACATAAGCCTCTCTCAGCTCTGTCAGACGAATGATATGCGAAATGGAGACTATATTCTGATGTAGATTTCAGATCGTAGGAAGTGAGATATTTTATTTTTCTTTTGAATAGCACTGGGCCATTTCCTTTATTTTGCGGATGAAATGCTGAAGGCCTTGTAAAATTATTTTAAACTTTATTAGCATTCTTCTAAAAAAGGGACAGATCACTTCCAATTCTAAGTGGTTGGGTAATGACTTTGGCAGCATTTCCCTGCCTTGGTCAAGTTTATGGGAGCTCATTTCTCACCATTAGGCTGAAGATGCAGATAAGAAAGGATGAGCCTTCTTCTGGAGCTTGTGACATCAGTGCTGCTTCTTAGGTGATTAAAAAGAAGCAGCGGGATCTTGGAGAGAACGTCTGACAAAAGGTAATGGAAACTCAGTAACAGATGAAAAGCAGGGATAGATTAGGCATAAGCGGCCTGGAAAAACCCTCTCTACTAAGTACATCTGTGCATTTCAGCTCAGGAGCGAAAATAAGACTGTTCTTCTGAGGCTCTTAAAAAACCTGACCTACGCTGGCCCCACAAACGAAGGTTTATTTGAGGCTCCCTGCAGGTGATTAGACCCAGGAGGAGGTGTTTTCTGCAGTTTAGTTTAGGAGCCAGCGCCAGCCAAATGCTAAGTGCAGCTGCTAGTTGGCAGGTTCAAAGGTATGGAGCTTCTTTAATTAAAAATCAGGCACATTTTCATTTTGGTCAAAATAGACTTTATTTAAACTTTCCGTGGAACAAGACCTTATTCTTGTTTCCTTTTCTCATCTCTGCACAGCACTTACTCCCATCCCCATCCTCCGCTGTCATAATAATGGGGGGTTTGGTAGGGATTTCTGAAAATCTCCCCAGGGTTATAATTTTGGTTCAGGAATATGCAGTATTTTGACATAAACATTTTGAGTAAAAACACAATTTGGGGGTGTATGGAAACCGTGTAGTAGTTGCAGAACCATTTCTTAAAAATGTTTTAGCTAATAATTTTGATAGGCCATAGGCGAGTGAGCGTTAGATTCAGTTCTGGAAAGTATTGGCCTGGTGTTCAGCTGGTTTGTTTATTGTTTTGAAGGAGGGAAATTGATATGCCATTTAATCCACAAGTAGTGGTTTTTAAAAAATGTAACATTTAATTTATTTATTAAAATATGGCATTTCAATATGCAACTTGGAAAAAATGATTTCTGATACGTTACTAGTGAAAAACCTAGAAGTGACAAAAAGGATGGCTCAAAAACAGATCGTGGTTAACCATATAAATCTCTAGGAGTAATATACTTTTCACCTCTGGGTGCCACTGTTCAACTGCTGCTTGTTTTTTTACGGCTGTTTAAAAGCCCGATGCTTCCTGTAGATGTATTCGTAAGAGTCTGTTAAAGAGATATTTTCTCTATCTGTAGTTATCTGCTAAATAACTTTTTGGCACATGGGTGTAAATTCAGTATGGTTGTGATTTCCCATTTTAATTACCAAATGATGACCAAATAACATTGAAGATTGTTTATATGGGCGATTGGCCAGGTTAAAAGCCTGATTTCATCTCCCTTGGAAATGAATCTTGTACTTACCATTTTTGGTGTACATGTAACCAGAAAAAGCCATTAAAATACAAGGGAGTTTTAGTTTAAATTTGTTGTTATTTGTAGACATGATTTTAATTCTGCACAAATATTTCAATAGAAATCAATTTTATTAAAGGAAAATAATGGGTAAACATTGAGGGAATTAATTAAAATAGAATTTAGGAATCTAACAACTGAGATATTATTTTTTCATTTAATTTCAAAGCTTAACTACCTCAGTATTTCCATTACCCCCCACAGAAATATTTCTATATTTATTTCTATATTTTTGGCATTCTTAATTCTCAGATTTTAATAACTAAAAGTAAGCATATTTATAATTTTATAAAATATGAGTAATCTTTTCTTTTTACAAACCAGAAAGTGAGTTGATATGCTGTGCCAACAAGCACATGCACATGTTTGCTTTGGTTTAAAATCTCCAATTATTTATTTTAAACTTGGGGTTCATCTGAAATGCCAGAGGAAGGGGTTATAATGCCAAAGTTAATTTTGTTTTGTCATATACAAAGTAGTTAATCTAAAAATTATTGATTGATATTCTCCCTCTTTTAACTCTTTTAGGACTCAATATTTAAAGCAAAACTAATTTATCTAGGTGTCCTACAGCACAAAATTAATTCTACTGGGATTGGTCCAGGCCAACCCTCATTATAGAACAGTTCCTTTCGCTGAACTAGCTCAAGCCTGATTCTTACTGGGAGATTTTTTTCAAAATTACTCACAACCCAGAACTTAACCCTTGAGATGCCATAGGATTGACTTTCAATATTACACTTAATCAGGCCATTTGATGGTATAAGGGATACATTAAAATGAAAATATGTCTTACCCATGACGGTGCTGCCTGGGACTTTTAAATTAGGCAATTGTAAGTGTGTATGTTGGAGGGATTTTAGTCTTGTGATTTATATACCAGAGTTGAAGTATGCATTTAAAAAAATTTTTCCCCTGCTCCCGTCTGTGTCACCATCAGCATATTGCCAACCTGTCTTTTTTCATTTATATGTAAGTGGTGGTGAATTTACCTCTTTGCCTGGGTGGCCAACTACTTGGCCACCAGCACCGTTGACTGAAGTTCTTTGCTCAAATGTCTGACCGAATCAATTGGTTATTTTCGTGTTTTAGTACAGAGAGACCAAGAGTGTAACTGTTAAACATCAGTTATTTGTTGCAACTACAAGAGTAGTTTAGCATCATTTACACTTTGTGTGTGTGTGTGTGTGTGTGTGTGTGTGTGTGTGTGTGGTTTTCTTAGAATCCTTATAATATCTGTGCACAGTATTATTGGAGAATAGATTTTAAAATGTAAATTTTAATGCTGACTGTTTGCCTGTTGTATAGCTGCTTGTAAGGATTTTCCACTGGAGAATCCCTTGCATTTTAAAGTTCTTTGCTCATTGTGGGCACCTCACCAAATTTTTTCATTCAAGTAGCCTTTTGCAAAGCTCCTCATTTTCTGTTAGAATATTACTAACTTTGCACTGTAGGTACATGTCTATCTGTGGCTGGTGGGAATATTTATTTGGTGGCAGTGAGGAGGCACTGTGCCCAATCTACCTATCAGTGAGGTCTTCCACAGAGAATCACACCGTGGTAAACCTGAGTGTGATTAGGTGTCTATGATGGGAAATCAATAGTTTAGTCTTTACGTGGTTGCTTGATCTACATGCTAATAAACATAAACATTTCTTTTCCCCACCAAGAACTGACAGATTTTCATTAAATTAGTAAGTTGACTTGTTTCCTCATTCTCACAGAGGTGTTGCAGTTATGTTATGAAACCAAATTCATCGATTTAAACTCATTTGATCTGAAATGCGATAACAATTGCTAAATTTCCATAATTTAAAAATAGCCTAAATCCATTATTCTGGGCTATCGTTAAATCACATTAAGTAATATAATTAATAAGTAAACATTTAGATAAGTCAGTGGTGCCTGATTTAGGAAGTCTCATCGATTTATGTAAAAATAAATTATAAAAATGACCTAGTTAGGTCCTATTGTTTAAAATAAAGTAGGTTTTTAAAAGAACTTTGTAAAGCACAGATTAACCAGTGAATTTAATTTCTCCACTAAGTAATAGTTTTAATAGGAACTGTTGCTTTCTGAAACTGAATTCTCCATCTATAAGGTGCTTCTGTTATAAATCCATTATAAAAGGTATTTAAACTGCAGAGCCCCCCACCCCCATATTCTTGTTAGTCCAGGTGCACTAAGAAAGAACATTGCGCTATACTTTATGAACATTTAATAAACATTAATTTTTATTAACAGTTTAATTATAATCTCCAAATAGATATAGATCTCTTTTAGTTCAAATTCTTTCACAATAAATCGCAGGGTGCAGGAAACTCTGGGAAGGTTTATGGTTCCCCACAAGAAAGCGTGCTTAGAGCTTAGAAGGGAACACTTCTACAATTTTTTTCTGCATCTTCCCTCTTTAGATATCAGTCCTACCAATCAACGGTCAAGGAAAAACCCTGAAAAAAGAATACCCAATCCCCAGTTTTCCATTTATTTTTTAATTTCAGTTGGAAAATCCCCGTGGAATAGTTACTATTATTATTTTTTAAATTAAACGTATCCTGGGAACATGCCGTTCAGGATTTCGGAATGGGAACTTCAAACGAAGTTGGTAAGGGAGTCAAGTGCGTAAGTGGAAACTTTGAGGAAGCTGGCAATGAGAGACTGGAAATTGGGCAGGCGGGTACGTTTTACTCCACCCCCTCGGCATGTGCGAGTACAAAGCCACGAGCTGGCAGGGCTGTGAGTCAGAATTCTCCTCTCAGGAACTGAGCGCAGAGAGATTCCCAGCATCTGTTTCCTCAACTATCACCCAGAGGATACCGGTGGTAAATCACAGGGAATAAAAATAGCCTTAGAAGTCCAGTTCCAAACAAACGAGACATAGTAGATATTTGGTAGGGCTGTGGAGTCTCTTCTCTCCAAATTCTTCATTAGCTAATTAATAAATATAGTATTATTTTTACATTAATGAGTTATATTGCTTAAAATGTTGAGCAAAATCTTGATAGCTTTAATGATCTGAATTGAACTATTACCTAAGTTACTTGGTGTTTGATAATAAAATTTGAACCATATAGTTTAGTCTATAATCAATAATCACAAATATTAAAGCTTTGCTTCAGAAAAAAAATCCCATGTGTTTCTGAAATCAAAAAACAATCCTGCAAGCTTCTTAGCATAATGCCAATTGCCAGTAGACTGATAAAATCTCTCCACATTTTGGCTGCAGGAAATTTTATGGCTAGAATCTTAGAGTTGAAGCCAACATAAGATCCTTTAGGGTTATATTTCACACATAGGAAGTATTTCTTAGGTCTGGCCAGCATTGTTGTAATTTGATATTAAGTCATAGCTTTAGATTTTTAACAAAAATAGCTGATTTAATAGATGAGATTAGCAAGTGGTGAAAAGTTCAAAGCATTTAATGGAATTGATCTACTAAATTAGCATTGACAATTTTTAGTGGCTATCTTAAATATACATTATTATCATGAAAGAATTAGTTCCAATTAAGCCTTCACATTTGGAAGATGCCCACTCTGACCTTGTTCTACTCAATGTAAAGATTGAGAGAGAGATTATTTCTAGGCTTATTTAAATTTGGTGCTAAATCAATAGGTTTGGGGGACCCTTTCACTAATATTTAGAAAAGAAAAAAAAGCACCTCAAAACCCAAAGGCTCTTTTTGGTGACAAATGGGTTATTAGAACAGTTATGTATTGCAAATAAAAACAATGGCCAAGGAATAGAACAATATAATATTCTATAACTAGATCAGAAGAATCAACAAAAGTTAGGGTAGTTTTTCACTATTTCTTACTACAACCATATATTACTGCATAAACTGAACATTAGGTACAAAGGTTTCACATTTTAAACGGAAATAATTATATTGTATTTTATATCAGACTAGAAGCCCAATGCACGAAATTCATGCAAGGGGCTTGACCTTCACAGCCCTGCCTGCCTCAGTCAGCCCTCGAAGCCCTGGCTTCATCCGGAAGGTCATCTGGAAGGACATCCAGAAGGTTGTTTGGCTGTCTGTCTAATTAGCATGTTATACTTTTATTATTGTAGATTTTATTTAGAACTTTCTGAATTAATAAATAACCAGCTAATTAAAAAAATCTATACAAATATACATAAAGAAGTATAGAATTTTTCAAAAATCTACATACTATACATCCTCTATCTATCTATCTATCTATCTATCTATCTATCTATCTATATTAGATATATTTTATTGATTTTTTTACAGACAGGAAGGGAGAGGGATAGAGTTAGAAATATTGATGAGAGAGAAACATCATGAGAGAGAGAAACACCGATCAGCTGCCTACTGCGCCCCCCGCCCCCCCCCCCCCCCCATCGGGGATGTGCCCGCAACCAAGGTACATGCTCTTGACGGGAATCGAACCTGGAACCCTTCAGGCCAACGCTCTATCCACTGAGCCAAACCAGTTAGGGCCCACATTATATTTTGTATTCTATTGATACAGATCTTTATGATGACTTGAACATAAATACCATAAAAATAAACTCGAGTTTTGCATTTTTTCCCTTAATTGTGCAAAGCTTCTGATGATGGCTGATAACTCATATTTATCATGAAATTGTGGGGTCTGGCTCTGGAAGGGGTTCCTTGAGAGGCCAGTTCCTTAATTCATAGGGGCTCATATGTAACCTTCATCACCAGAGCTCAGTAGCTTGCTCTTTTGTGAAAGGACTCAGTAAAATGTATTTTAGTTTTGTTGTTGCTGTTCAATATTTAATGTCCTCTTTCCCTGAACTAGTCTGCAGACCCAACCGTTTTGGGACATTCCTAGCCAAAAAAGATACATACGTTGTGTAAGATAAGTTCAGAAGTTGAGTATTGTATCTAATGTACCACCAGCTTTCTTTTCCATAAATTGAATAATCCAGTTCTATAAACTGAATAATCCAATTCTCATTTATCAACCCCTCAGCTTTTCTAAGTTCTCCTCTGAATAGTCAGCAAATTATTCATATCCACCTTTCAATACAAAGCTCCAAGGAGGTATTCGGAGGAAGACAGGAAGATGATCTCATTCATTCATTTTTTAAATTATATTTTTATTGATTTCAGAGAGGAAGAGAGAGGGAGAGAGAGATAGAAACACCAATGATGAGAGGGAATCATTGATTGGCCTACTGTACGCCCCTGACTGGGGATCGAGCCCGAAACCTGGGAATGTCCACTTGGCAGGAATTGAACCTGGGACCCTTCAGTCTGCAGGCCAATGCTCTATCCACTGAGCCAAACCAGCTAGGGCTCATTCATTCTTAAAAATTTATTAAGCCCTAATCGGTTTGGCTCAGTGGATAGAGCGTCAGCCTGCAGACTCAAGGGTCCCAGGTTCGATTCCAGTCAAGGGCATGTACCTTGGTTGTGGGCACATCCCCAGTAGGGAGTGTGCAGGAGGCAGCTGATCGATGTTTCTCTCTCATCGATGTTTCTAACTCTCTATCCCTCTCCCTTCCTCTCTGTAAAAAATCAATAAAATATATTAAACATAAATTTATTAAAAGCCCCTCTTGCCAGACTGCTAGGTGCTTGGAATACAATAAGAAAAAAAACAGAACAAAAACCTTGAGGGAGAGAATGACTTGCCAACAAACAATGACAATACAGTGTGGTAAGTGCTGCTGTGTGTACAATGTACGTCATAGTCCTAATTCCGGATCCATTGTCAGAGCTGTATTTTAAATTGCTATTGTAATTTCCATTGGTAGTCACATTTCTATCCAAATAATTTCAAATTCTTTGTCTCCCACAATCCAGGTATACCTGGAGCACAGTTTGCATACTAAGTTTAATTTTGTTCCTGGTAATTTATGCAATTTCATCTTAAATTGTTATTTTAACCTTCTGAAGGCCCCTTTTTTTGGCATCTCTGTCTGTAGTCTTATTTGATGTTACAAAACACCATTTGTGATCTCCTAAATTTGAATGCTTTAGTTATTGCTCCCCAGCCAGGCTGTAGTTAGCTAATGAACAGTTGTCTGCTCCTGGTCATATTTTACCAGCATGTCTTATAGGACAGGATCAAAAGCCTTCCTAAAGTCAAGCTAGGTTTCATCAATTTATTTTCTGTGACCTACCAGGCCTGCCACTTTGCTATGTAAGAAGATGACTGTATATTACCAAGACAGGACAAGTTCTTTGTGAAGTCACCTTGGTTATTCATGATCCTATAATTGCAAACACCCTTAAGAGTTCTGGTTGTTTTGGTCCTTTTTCAGTCTTTAGGCATCTACTCAGTTCTCTGAATGTTACACCAAAGTAGACACAACAATTTTGTACCACTCATTCAGTCTTGTCAGATGCAGAAAATCAGAGCCAGAGCTATCAGAAAAGTAGGCAAGTCCTGCTTTCTGGTCACAATCTATCTCATGGCAGCATTAACTCCTTCATAGTTCAGCACTAATCTTGGCATGATGCAAGCTTTTATTTGGTTGCCATGGGCAAGTTTTTCCTATTCATTGCTTTGTAATACACCATTCAGGTCCATTGTAGCAAAACAGTCTGAGATGGATAACAAAATGATAAAAACACAGAAACCTAAAACCACTTATAATTCCCCCTGCTAGAGATTTAGTATTGCTGAATTTTAGTATACAAATTTCTGTGTGTGCCTGTTTATGTAACATATGTATATTAAACACATTTTATTTCACAACTTTTTTCACTTAGTACTTTATAGAGTTCATTTTTCAAATTGTTTCTAAAAAATATTTTTATTGATTTCAGAGAGGAAGGGAGGGGGAGAGAGAGAAACATCAATGATGAGAGAGAATTATTGATCGGCTGCCTCCTTCACACCTGTGGATCAGGCCAGAAACCTGGGCATGTGCCCTGACAGGGAATCAAACAGTGATCTCCTGGTTCATAGGTCAACACTCAACCACTGAGCCACACTGGCCAGGCTGGAGTTAATTTTTTGAAGGTAATGTACATCATCTAACCATACAAGTTCAACTTTTTAATATCGGATCTCAATTGTGTTCTTTTTATTGATTCACATCACTTCCTGAATTCCTTGAGTAAAAAGAAACCTCTTCTTCACATGTATACCTCTTGAGATATTATCTTTTTTAACTTTAAGTAGATTCCTTTTTCTTTTAGTCTCTGAGAGTAGGATTTATTTATCATTTATTCCTTACATTTTACCTGCATAACAAATATTTATTGAAAAAATAAATAAGTGAACTTTAGTGCTGAAAATTAAAATCCTGAACCTTTGTATTTTGGTCTTAGTTCTGCCTCTGATTTTTAGTTGGTAACTCAATTTACCCAGGGACCGAAGGAAAATAAAGTAATTTCTCACTTATCTGATATGAGGTATGCAGACAGTAATGTACCACATAATTGGAAACAATCTCTTAATATTAACTTTTTTGGATAAAATTTTTTAAAAATGTTTTTTATTGATTTTTAGTGAGAGAAGAAGGGAGAGGGAGAGAGAGAAATAGAAACATCAATGATGAGAGAGAATCATCGATTGGCTGCTTCCTGAATGCCCACCATTGAGGATTGAGCCTGCAACCCAGGCATGTGCCCTGATTGGGAATTGAATTGTGATCTCCTGGTTCATGGGTTGACGCTCAACCACTGGGCCACACTGGCCGGGCTTGGATACAACTCTTTTTGATGTACTACAAACTTTTTTTTTTTTTTTGCAATGAAACAAATGAGGGTAAACATTTAGAAAATGCAAAAAAATAAAAAACCTAATCTATAATCCTACTACCCAGAAGTAAACCATATTATTTTGATGCATACCCTTCCAAACTTCTTTTTTATGTATTCTTTTAAAATATATATATATTTTATTGATTTTTTACAGAGAGGAAGGGAGAGGGATAGAGAGTTAGAAGTATCGATGAGAGAGAAACATCGATCAGCTGCTTCCTGCACACTCCCTACTGGGTATGTGCCCGCAACCAAGGTACATGCCCTTGACCGATATTTAACCTGGGACCCTTGAGTCTGCAGGCTGACACTCTATCCATTGAGCCAAACCGGTTAGGGGCTTTTATGTATTCTTATACATGTGAAGTATGATTTTCACTTAGATTTTTATCAAAATGGGATCATAACAAATTACTATTTACCACTGCTGTTTCTTATTATTATGTTGGGTATTTTAGTTGCTATCTACTTTATACCTTATACATTACAAACAACATTGTAATGAATACCTTGTTCATATACTAGTATCTTTGGGCACTTGTCAAGAAAATATTTTAAATATCCTTTTTTTAAACAATCAAAAGTTAGGTAAGCTTGTATTCCTTTTCCTTCCATCCCAATATTAAAACCAAATATATCTTATTTGAATTCCTTCAGTGTATGAGATGGTCTAAGATTAAAAAAATTATTAAACCAGGACATGCTACCCTGATTGATGATAATGGGATTACTTTCTCTTTTCAAATTGATTCTAGAAGACTTGTTTGGCCTCATTTGGTCTTCTGTGGCATAAAAAGTGAGTTTCTTTCTTAGATTTAGTCAAATAAATGGAAGAAGTAAGAATATAAGTGTTCACATTTCCTAGAAGAAGTTGATACCTAGCTAAACCTTTGTGTAATTTCATAAAACTACAGGTTTGTAGAGAGATTGGTTTCTATGATCAATCTAGTCCCCAGTTTCCACTTTTGTGAGTAGGGACAGAACTAATCACTCTTCTCAGAGGGCAATGAGAGTAACAACTGGTGGAAACAACAGTAGTCACCATAAATGGCTGTGAAAATGTGGGTAGTATCACAACCGTGCCTTCAATTAGAAAACATGATGCAAATTGCATCTATATCTGTGGGAGTGTTCTGTTATTTTTGACAAAAACAATTGCATTAGCCTCAGTTGTTGCTTTAATGCTAAGAAATGTTTATAGCTAAGTCTACTGGATAAAAACATTTGTAAGAAGGAGAATAGCAGAGTGGAGTGAGCACCAGGCGTGGAGTGTTAAGGCTAGGAATTCCAGGACTTTTTGTGTTGTCATCCTGGGTAAGTCACATAACTGCCCAGGCCTTAATGTAGTGACCTATATTTTAAAAAAAATCTAATGTTTATCAAGTACTTACTAAGTGATAGGTTCTAAGTGTTCCTCCTCAAATATACAGGTTGTCCCAAAAAATGTATACAAAGTGTAACAGCTAACAGCTCAATTTGGAAAATGAAATGTACTTTAATAAATACTGCCTTTATAATTATTCAAAGTGTGTGTATACATTTTTTGGGGATGCCCTATATATTTATATCATTTTATTTAATCCTCACAAAACTAACCAAGTAAATGTCATTATTATCCTATTTTATAGTTGAGAACACCAAGCTACAGAAGATAATCTGCTTGATCCGTTTCTCAGAATGGAAAGTGGTGGTCAGGATTTGAACCCTAACCATCTGATTCCAGAGTATAAGCTCTTTTTTAAAAAAAACAACATTTTTTTTATTGATTTCAGAGAGGAAGGGAGAAGGAAAAGAGAGATAGAAACATCAATTATGAGAATCATTGATTGGCTGCCTCCTGCATGCCCACTACTGAGGATGGAGCCCGCAACCTGGTCATGTGCCCTTGACTGAAATTAAACCCAGGACCTTTCAAACTGCAGGCTGATGCTTTATCTAGTGAGCCAAACCAACGAGGGCCAGAGTTGAGCTTTTAACCACAACCTTTTGTTGCTTGTATATTTTTAAATAGAAGGGTAAGACTGTATGCTTTTCATGGTCCCTTCTCTTTGTAACTCATATGAAACTAGCTTCAAGCGTCTCTGTGAAAATGAACTGGCTTCTGGATGATTCGTATACACCCCAAACACCCAGATATCTGCCTTTTTAAACTTTTACATCCAGATGCTTTACAGTCTGTGTTCCCAGCCTTTGTGTTTTGACACTAGTTTGGCCCAGGTAAAGAAACCAGAAGCTCCAGGGGATGTCCACCTGGAAGTATTACAGTTAAGCCTCTTGAAAGAAAGTTATATTTATGACTGGGTAAGAATTTTGAAAATCAGGATGCCAATGTTTATCCATTTCAGTGGCATCTCCCATGCTGCATTGTAAACACCCTTCAGCCCTCTGATTTGGTATAGAAGAAGCACTGAAGTAACGTTTTACACTTTGGCAATGGATGAGAAAAGGAAAAGTTGCTAGTATTTTTGCTTAAAATAAATCACTATTAATTGAAGATTGTGGGATTTTACAATTGAGAGCTAGAGAATAAAGAGGAACTATTATTTTTATTTTAAATAAATCAAAGCTGTTAATTGAGATCTGGTCCCATCCAAAATATGAGGGAAATAGAAAACTACTTTTTCATTTTGTCAGGTAACAGTGAATAACATTAATTTAGTTTGGTTGATTAGAGAAATTTCCTCCAATTAATCTGCCAAGAAAAAGTGGCCCAGATTGTGGTGACTTAGAATTTTAAAAAATTAGGAAATTGACAAAATTTAATCATGATTTTAGTTACTTAGTAAAATCATTATATTCACAGAAATAAGTCTACAAACACATCTTGGATTTGTCACACAGCATTGTGGAATAGTAAGGCAAATGTGGTGGGTCTGGTTGCCCAAGACATATTCTCTAGCGGTTGAGCAGTTGTGTAGTTGTTGGCATCATCTGTCCCAGCATGCCACAAAAGAATGATCTGCAAAGAAGGTGGCAGAGGAAAGAGGTAGCAGGCAAGAAGAGAAGAAAAGAATCATGGCTAATCAGTGCAGTCTGAAGAGAAAGGTGAGAGACAGCTGAGCCTTTGGCCTGAGGGTTGAGAGAAACTCAGCTCTTACAAAAAGGTATTGTGGGATCTTCCGACCCCACAGAGCTGACAGGGCCTCTGCTTTATAGGTCTCACTGGGAAGATGCTCATGCAGTAAGTAGTATTGGACTCACATTTATCTACCTTAGCAGGAGGCTATGTGAACCTTGCTTGAGTCAGCAAACTGATGACTCCAGAGAGCCAGTGCATAGGAGGATGAGTTGTGGTATAGAGGAAGAACTAAGGGACAAGAAATGGGTTGGCTGGAATCTAATGCCAATGCTGTCCATCCCTGGCTGTGTCCTCCTATAAAATAAGGAGTTTGATATTGGATCCTGGAACAAAAACATTTGAGGTTATCCCCAAATTTTGGGCCTCCTGATCTCAGCCAGCCTGGGTTCCCAGGGCTGCGAGTTTTGCTTGCTTTTGGAGGACAACAGTGGCTAAAAGAAAAACTGTTGTGAGGCTTATGCTTTATGTCACTGTGATGCTCAAGGGGGAAGGAAGTATAATGATATTAATGCTAAGATTATTTTTAAAGCTTATTTTGAGATGTTGGTACATTTCATTCTTTCTTAAGTTCTTAAACTGGTCTTGTGTATATTCCTTGTGAACCTATTTATGTTCTGGAACTTCAGTACAAAGACATGCTATTAGTTAATACTTGAGTTTGACAAGAAATTCTGGTAAAAAGAAGTTACTTTGTTCTTGATATGATTTTAGAGTTATCAAGAAACAAAGAAAGTTATGCTAGCATGATCCTCAGGAAACTACCTATAAATAAATATCTTGTTATTTGGGTTCATGAAATATGATTCTTAGCCATTTACCCTTATTCTTTACCCCATCACCATTGGAGTTAAAGTATTTAGAGTCCTCAGAAAATAGTATCCTTTCTAGAATAAAATTATAAATTATTTTAAACATTTAAATGATTTATAAACAAATCATGCTAGTGTACTATTGAACAATTCTATTGAAGAAATGCTTTCTTATTAATCAAGTATTTAGAAAGCAAGTGTATCTTTACTTACTTATGTAAAAGTTGCTAATTAACCACTTGTTTTCTAATTGGTGTGGATCCAGAAATGCTTCTTATAAAAACGTCTGGCTTTGCCTGCAGGTTCCCCTTGGTCCAATTCTGCAGAGAATTCTATGGCCAGAATTTTGTTTAGATTTCTCAATGTTCAACAAAGATATCAATTTTACCATCAGCTCATTGGATCACTAATGTCCACAGAGGAAGAACTAAGGGACAAGAAATGGGTTGGCTGGAATCTAATGCCAATGCTGTCCATCCCTGGCTGTGTCCTCCTATAAAATAAGGAGTTTGATATTGGATCCTGGAACAAAAACATTTGAGGTTATCCCCAAATTTCAACCACCAATCAGGAATATTTGTGTTTCAGGTCACTGCTTAGAAGTATGTGTTGCTCAACGTGTTACTCTTATCAGTTTAAAGCAGGAGTTGGCAAACCTTTTCCATAAAGGGCCAGATAGAAAATATTTTTGGCTTTGCTAGTCTTAATGGTTTCTGTTGCAATCACTTAACTCTGCTGTTGTGTAGTAGTGCAAAAGCAGCCATCTATAATAATAATAAAAGGGTAATATGCTAATTAGATCAGATGTCCTTCCAGACATCATTCCGGATGTCCTTCTGGACCAAGCCGGGGCCGGAGTGAAGCCCGGGTCCTGGGTGCCTGCTGGTGGCCGAAGGGAAGCCGCCCGGGTCCTGGGTGCCAGAGGGAAGCTGGTGCTGGCAGCCAGGGGAAGGAAGGCCTACTCTTGCACTAATTTTCGTGCATTGGGCCTCTAGTAGATATATATAAACAAATGAATGCAGTTTCTTCCAATAAAACTTAATGGAATTGAAATTTGAATTTCACCTAATTTTCATATGTTATAAAACATTATTCTTCTTTTGACTTTTTTGTTCAATCACTAAAAAATAAAAAGATCATTCTTATCTTCTGGGCCACGTGAAAACAGGTGGTGAGGTAGATTTGGCCTGTAATTTGCTGTACCCTGGTTTGGAAAATTGAAGTTATAAAGGAATGTTTAAAAGACACAACTGGTAATCTGTGGCTGAGGGTGTTCTAAGGTCTAGCCAGTGGAAGTGATGTATTTTCACTTCCAGGCCTGGCCTATAACCACCTACCTCCCACCCCCCTGCATGGTTCTATTCCCATGTGTTGGAATACGGTGGGCCTAAGATAGAAGAGGCTGGTTCTCCTTTTGGCTTTACATGAGTAAGAAATAAACTGCTGTTCCCAAACTTCCCAAATTCAGTGTTCAGCTGCTGAGAGTTTCAGGGGTTTCTATTTCGGCAGCTAGTGTTAGCTTAACTAATGTGTCATTAATTCTTCCAGATGTTTTTTGGTTTGATTCTTACATTAAATTGAACTCTTAAAGAGTTCAATTGGATGGACTTTATTTTGGTCTCCTTTTCTCCCCACATTTAACTGGCAAATGATAGACAGGGGCATTTCCAATGTTTTAATTGATTATATTTGGTGGCCACTTGCTTTCACTGAGAGATGTCACAAGAAATAAAGCACATTGCTTTTACCACAGAGATATCAGTTAGGAAACTGTCCCCAGTATGAAGCCCACCTGAGAAACTCTTTTTGAACTCAGGGTCAGGAAAAGATTATCTTTCCTTAAGGAACTTGTATGTTTTCTTATCAACAAAGAGAGTATCGTTGAATGTGCCTAATTGTATTCCCTTTTCCCTTTTCCCTCTGGTTGCCAAGAAGCTCAGAGCCAAATTTTTGGCTCAACATTAATAACTTTGTAGGACCCCATGGCCTACATATCTGCATTCTTAGTTTCCTCCTGGTCTTGACCTTCTATTCTGCCTTGTATTTTCCCTGTTCCTGAAATATTTTTTGTTATTTATATTTTTCAATTTTATTGCTTGTTTTCTTGTAAGCTTCCTCAGATCCTTTGTGGAACAAGGTGGGATAAATAAAAAATGGCTTCAGCTTATTAATAGCATATACCCAAAGCATTCTTTAATCTTAATCTGGGAACTAGAACTTCAAATGTATTTTTCAGGCAGTCTCCTTAGTAATTGTGTCTCATGGTTTGGTGAAAGGATGGTTTTGCAATTATGAAAGCTACTAGTAAATGCCTTTAAAATTTTCCATTTTCCACAATAAGAATGTCATTTTACCAAAAGTCCCTATTATTTGTCCTAGAAAATGTGAAAGTTCATATGTAAATGTGACTGACATATAATAGACTATAAAAAGATATTTATAATGTTTAAAAACAACAAAGAATTTATATAAGGTGTACATAATGACCTGTAAATCAACATTAAAAAGATAAGAAACTCAACAAAGAAATGGTCAAAAGATATGAATGGGTTATTTTTGCAAGGATATACTAGAAATATATAACAAATGCATATATGAGCAGATGCTGAAACTTATCAGTAATCACAGAAAACATTATCACTTCATACTCACCCAATTGTCAATATTAAAAGGTGGATAATAAATATTGGCAAGGAAGTGGGCAAGGGGAACCCCCATGTACTGTTGATGGGAGTTGGGACTTTATAGCCATTCTGGAAAGCCATCTGTCAATAAATGTCTTATGACCATTTCTGGGTATATATTCTAGATAAATTCTTTCATAAGTCCATTAGTACACAAAAGAAATTCATCACAGTCTTGTTTGTGGTAGCAGACCATTTGAGGCATCCTATGTGCCCATCACAAAGGGAGTGAATGAATAAAATGGGGTGGATGCATATTTTGTATAGTTAGAAGCACTATAGATTTACAATAACATCTTATGATTTAAAAATAGTATTCAGTGAAAAATGTATGAAAGAGTGATATCTTTAGCATAATATCATTTACATAAATTTAAAACAGCCACAAAAATATCACAACATAGATTAAAAGGATTCAGACAAATTAAGTTAATTTAGCAAGTCCATTGCAGTGTGTATCTATAGAGTGGGGAGAAGTAGAAGGGACAGATGATCATCTACCGTGAACTCAACTACCGCACTGAAGTTAAAAAAAGAAGTGTATGTCATCCTTGTAGTGTTCCTTTATATGTTCTAAGATATCCCAGTCTACTGTGAGAATTCAGTGATGGTGGTGGCACAGAATATAAGGCACATTCAGACTCACCTGGCTTTGATCTCAGCAACAGCTTTGAATGTACCAGTGTTTTACAACATGAAAACTTTGTAAAAAACTCTATCTCAGTAAAGGAAGCACCTCCTACTTTACTTGTTCATTCTTAGAGTGGCATGATTGAGAGCATGAACTCTGGGGCCAACTCCTGGCGCTGCCATTACTTATTGTATGACTCTAGGCAAGTTCCTTAATTTGGCATTTCTTGGCTTTCTTATCTGAAAGATGGGAATAATAGTGGTTCTTACTTCATAGGGTTATTATGAGGATTAAAGAAATTAATATTTTAAAGCACTTAGAATGATGCTTGGTACATAGTATATATTATGCAAATATTCATGAAATCTCTTCTAATTCTGATCAGGACCAGGATCAAGGACTAGCCATGGTAAAAAACATAGGATGTGGGTGAACCAGTAAAGGGGCACTGAGAAGTCAAGGCTGGGCCACCAGATAGTCTGCACCAAGGCTAGCTGCAGCTGGGGATGAAGCAGAGTGGGGAAGAGAGAGAGGGTACCAGGCTAGAGTCAAAGCAGCTTGGTCAAGATTTTAGGAGAGGGGCATGATGGACTGAAGTAGGCCACCATAACCCGGGGGAGGACAGTGGAGGGCTTTGAAACCTGACAGGGCTTACTGGAACCCTTTCCTCAAGTTACAGATTAACTGCTTTCCACTGACCCAGTTTCTTTTCCTGGTAAGCCTAGTCACGTGAAAACCTTATCAGATTAATACTCTCTTTAAGTCGGCGAGTCTTGATCTTATTAGAGCCACCTCAGAAGCTTTTTTAAAAATAGGATGCCTAGGTTCCACCTACCCATGACCAATAGAATGAGTCCCTAGGAGAGTTGGGGTGGTATAGGATTGGTGGGGTTGGGCCCAGGCATATGTGATTTCTTTAATAAGAGTTTACCCTGTGATTCTGATGCACAGTGAGGGTTAAGAACCAACCATTGCTTTAAGCACTTTTACTTTGAGAAAAAAAGATCATTCACATCTTTTAAAATTACTTTAAATTAGAGGATGTTGCAACCAGAGACTACCCTAGAGCAGTGCTTCTAAACATTCATGTGCATGTAAATCATCTGGGGTTCTGTTAAAAAGCAGATTTTGGGTTAGGTGCCTGGAAGTGGGACCTAAGATATAGCATTTCTCACAAGCATCATGCAATGTGCTGCTGGCCCGAGGACCACCTTGGGTGCAACAAAGCTTTAGCTCTAATGCAGTGGTTCCCAAACTTATTTGGCCTACCGCCCCCTTTCCAGAAAAAATATTACTCAGCCCCTGGAAATTAATTTTTTTAAAATTTTAATAGCAGTTACTCATTGCCCCCAAATGCACCTGTGGCCATCACCGCCCCCCTGGATCGCTGCAGCGCCTACCAGGGGGCGGTAGCGCCCACTTTGGGAATCACTGCTCTAATGCTTATGGAGGGTTGACTCTGTGTCAGGCCCTGTGCTTAATACTTTACAGCAGGGGTCCTCAAACTTTTTAAACAGGGGGCCAGTTCATTGTCCCTCAGACCGTTGGAGGGCCGGACTATAGTTTAAAAAGAAACTATGAACAAATTCCTATGCACACTGCACATATCTTATTTTGAAGTAAAAAAAACAAAATGGGCACAAATACAATATTTGTATTTGCATGTGGCTCGCAGGCCTTAGTTTGAGGACCCCTGCTTTACAGTCATTGATTTCTCACAAGCCTATGAGAGAAGTACAGTTTATATTTCCACTTTACAGATGAGAAGACTGAGGCCTACATAAGTTCAACAACCTGCCCAGGATCATAATGCTGGCAAGTAGTAGAGCCAGAATTTGAATTGAGGTTGTCTGATTCCAGAGGTCGTGAGCTTAACCACATGTAAATATGATTTCAGCGGCAGGTGGGGTATTCAGGGACTTGCCTTGAAGTTGGTTTGAATAAAAAGTACATTTTTTTACAGGTTGTATATTTATTTGAGATGTTTGTTGGAAGAGGGGGATTAAAAAGGAGCTAAAGAAATGATGAACCAACCTGTAAATATATCTGTCCATTCATTCTCCACTCAGCTAATCACTAGGTGTCCACTCTCAGGTAATGTGCTATACGTTGGGGAAATTTAGGTGAGTCATACACGATTTCTTCCTCTCAGGGATTCACTTTCTGGTATCTAAGTAGCAGCAGTGCCATGTGTTGTAGAGGTCTGCTCCGTGGGCCCAGAAGGGAAGAAATGTTGGAGAAGGATTCACGTGGAAGTACTGAAAGGACAGCTCCAAGCACATGGGGGATGATGTGTTTGTGTTTGGTTAAATCCATGGTGCATCATCATGGGATTTAGCCAGTATCAGTGGCTAAAACAAGAAAGGTTTATTTCTTGCTTACCCTTCATGCCCAATGTGGATGGTGTGTAGGTGGGAGGGGAATTCTTCTCTAGGTAGTCATCTCTTAGAGAGATGTAGATTTCAACATCTTAAGACATGACCTGCCAGTGCAATCCTTCAGGGCTCATCAAAGCAGGGAAGAAGCATAGAGTCAAGGGCTGCCAATGAATGCTTTTGCCAGGAAGTGATTTACTTTACTTCTGCCCTCATTGCATTGGCAAAAATAATTATATGGCCTTATCTAAGTTCAAGGGGATGGGAGAAGTATAGTCTTTCCCCATGTGTGTTAGAAATAAAAGGGTTGTGCTTTTCACACATGAAGGAAAAAAATGACTTCCCTACTATTAGTTATTCCTCTTCTTATATTTTTAATACACAGGATAGGCAAAAGCAGGTTTACAGTTGTGAGTACATGGAACACAGAGTTTATTCTTGTATTATTATTATTTATTAATTATTGTATTATTTATTTGTGTTGCAACTGTATGTGGGTTGTTGCCAATCAGATTTTTATTTAAAAGGAGTAGCAAAATCAGTACTTATTAATATTAAAAGTATTGTTTTAAATCTTTGAAATTAAACTACCAAGGCTATTACTTGAGACAGCATGAATATGAATTCCAAATAACAACCAGTATCATGATTGTATGGCAAAAACAATTATAACTGAATAAATTGCCCCTGCTGAGCATCTAGGAATTACAAGAGCAACTTCCATATGGAAGCTACCCCAGTGAGCTGATCAACCATGTGGGGCAGCAGGACAATGCAGGCACAGCACCACGTTTTGAAAACAAGATGTATTTACTGTCTTTAACATCTCTCACACAGTACCACCCCCTTCTTCCTCTGGGCTCAGGAAATATGGAAAAGATTTGAGGAGGAGAAAGGGTAGGGGAAGAAGACTGGGGTGAATTTGGTGGGACTGAAACAATTTTCTGAGAAATAGGGGACTGCTGTATGTCTTCCTTCTCTCCTTCTTGGTTGACACTTCTAGTGGAAAGGGAACCATTTTCCCGTCCTCAGCTATGCCCTCTGGAAATGACTGCTGTCCAATAGATCTTTCTATGTCTGTGCTGTTGAATATGGTGGCCACTAGGCACGATGGCTATTGAGCACTTGAAATGTGGCTAGTGCAACTGAGGAATGGCATTTTACATCTTATTGAATTTAACAATTTTTAAGTAGCCACATGCAAGCAGGTGATAGGCGAGAGGGAGGTGCTTTTTATTCCTGCTTTCTTGGTGTAGGTTTTCTGTACATCAGAACTATTTTACCTCCCACAGAAGAAGCTGTTAAAGATAAGTTAGGCCAGTTTAAAGGGAAGGATAAGGGGGGAACACAGCAGACAGGAGCCTGCTATAATGCCTTCCTTCCTTAGCCTGTGCAGCTCAGGTTCCCATCATGAACAGTGGGGTCCAGGGCACCAAATGATACCCAAAGACTTTGCAAATATCAAACTGGGGACTATTACATGGATGTAAGACCTGGTTAGCCTCCTGTTTAAGGGAAGGCTATGGCTTTGGGTATGGAAAAAAAGACAGAGGCAAATGAACCTAGGGTGGTAACCTTTTAATGTAGCATTACATCTATTTCTTTGTAATATATTTGGGTATAAAATCTTTATTGTGCCTGAAATTCTTATGAACAATTCAGTGAACTTTAGTTTCACACTTGCAGCCTTTCAGTCCTCAGATTGTTCTTTCTTCTTTCAAATTATTCTTTTATAAGAAATGATTTTTTTTGATGATAGTTGTTTCATGAAAGACGTGGGCAGTTCCTGAAAGAAAACTGTCATCAAACATTCATCTGGTGACTCCCCTGTGCTCGTGCTGTGCTAATAATAAATGGCGCTTCACAACACTATTTATTTATTTTTAGCAAAATGACTTCTTAGCTGTAAAGTCCCCATGAGTATGTGTCCTGGAAGCCTATATACTTTTCTACATTTTTTACTGTTCATTTTAGAAAACATTTACTTTTATTACACAATAGTAAAAAATAGTACTCATACTAAACAGTTCAATGAGCCAAAGAGCCTCAGACCTCACTGAACCTGACTAGCCTCCCCTAGATCCTTGAGTAGAGGCCAGTACAGTGCATGATGACTACCTTGGATTTTATTCTTGGGACTTAATGTGAAGGCAAGAGAGTGAAGAAAGGTAGGAAAGCAAGTATGATTCCAAAGAATATGATTTTAAAAAGATAGAAATCGCTGGGCCATGATGGCTTAGTGGTTGAGTGTCGATCTATGAACCAGAAGTTCATGGTTCGATTCCCGGTCAGGGCACATGCCCAGGTTGTGGGTTTGATCCCCAGTGGGGGCATGCAGGAGGCAATAAATTGATGATTCTCTCTCATCATTGATATTTCTATCTACCTCTCCCTCTCCCTTCCTCTCTGACATCAATAAAAATATATTTTAAAAAGATAGAAATGCTTACTGTCAGAATTAAAACTACAATTCACCTTAAATAAATAGCACAAAGGAAGTTCTTTTTAAAACAATATCCATGACATAAAATCCCTCCCTCCGAACCGGAGCATGCATATAAACAGGAAAATTTTTTTTCAGTGGAAGGTTAATTGTTGAAACCACCATATTTACACTCAAATGCAAGACCATCCCTAGCCCTACCCCCAACATTGCAGAGCCTACCTTTATTTTACCATGACATTGACCCAACTCAAGATTTCGATATGTAATTACTTCTCCAGATTATACCCATGGTTCTGATGCTATAAGGCAAGTTTTAAAGGTTCAGAGTTTGAGTTCAGAATAATTGGGTAATTGGCATCATCCTGTGACAAGTTCCCCCTTTTCCTGAGGTCTTCTGACTAATGGCCCTATTGTTATTGTTGGAGTAGCTCAAACCACATGGAGCCATGACGCAAAACTTGATCTTTGGTAGAAATGCTTTACACGTTTATTCCCTACAGGAAACCAAAGGGCAACAAAGCCACATTCCAGGTTGAGAACCTGGCCTTTTGCACCATGACCTAACCTACTCCAGGTGAAAAATATTAGACCAAAATAGAAAATTTTCCTTGGTTCTTGTAGTGGTCCTCAGCCCTAGCTGCACATTAAAATCACGAGGGGTGTGCTTGTGTGTGTGTGTGTGTGTAACGAGCCCACCATCTGGGCCCCACCTGAAACTTTGAAAAAAGACTGGGGAGGGGGGGCGGTGCATCACATACCTACTGAATTTATGCTCCACAGAAGCCTTGAGTATCTATATTCTAAACAAGACGCCCAGATGATGAGAGAAGTTTGGTCAACCTGAGTTAGGGTGTTGATTTGGGGATAACATTTTTGAAGTAAAATTAGTAGTCCCAAAGACATTGCTAATGCCGGTGTCTTATTTCTCTTCTTTTACTTATTCACATATGAATACTGTCAAAGAGATATGTAAGAGAAGAGAAGGTTTACCATTTTTATCTCTAATCAAACCACAGCCTCTGATCCTAGGGGGTGCTTTCATGCATTAAAAATAAAATTTACACTTTCATATGGCAGCTTTCAGTGGTGCCAAATAGTCAGTGTGCTGCAGCTCAGAGCCCAGCAGAGTGGCCTTTACCCTCTGCTTTACAAGGGAACTTAAATTCTAATGGAAAGGTATCTCGGGTTCTTTTTGTACTGTGAGACCAATTTGTCATTTCATCTCTAAATGAAATGGCAAGGGATTCATTAGTTTACCAATTTCTTCCATTTTACAGGTATTGTTTGAATGTCTACCATATGTCAGATTCTGTGTCAGGCACTAGGGATACCAAATAAAGGAAGTTGGGGTTCTTCTCCTCAAGGAACTGACTGGTAGGCTAGAGCAGGGGCTCTCTGCCCATGATCTTGGACCAGCAGCATCAACATTCCCAACTTGTTAGAAAAGCAAATTCTCGTGCCCCACTCCAGACTTACTATGGCAGGAGGAGGGGACCCAGAACTCAGGTTTAACAAGCCCTCCAGGTGATTCAGATAAAATTTGATAATCACTGTTCTGTCTCTTGCAGGAGCTTCAGTTTAGCAGACAATTAGAGTACAGCAGATTCTCGTTTCATTCAGGTTCATTTCATTTGGATGTTGATGTGAAGAGAAAAAAATCGATTCCAGCTGGGGCCACCGTGTTGCCTTTACACGTTCCCCTCGTGTCTGCGTGGGTTTTCTCTGTGTATTGTCCCAGTCTGAGTGAGTGTGGTGTGTGCGGTTCATTTCATTTGGATGTTGATGTGAAGAGAAAAAATCGATTCCAGCTGGGGCCACCGTGTGGCCTTTACACGTTCTCCTCGTGTCTGCGTGGGTTTTCTCTGTTTATTGTCCCAGTCTGAGTGAGTGTGGTGTGTGTGCCTGCGCCCTGTGATGCTGGTCCAGGGAGGTTCCTGCCTGGCCCCCAGAGCTGCTGGGAGAGGCTCTGGCCACCCTCAACCCTGAACTGGAATCAACAGGTTGGAAAACAACTTTCTTATTTGTTTTTATTAATCTTTCTTAAATGTATGGGTAGCTCACATTTATTGAATATTTGATATACATGATTTGGGTCTTAGAAGTTTGGTGATGTTTTTTGTGACTAGAAATATGCCATAGGAACTTAACTCTTGCTTTTATATCAATTAGCCTAAGGGAACATTGGTTTCATTATAGTCGTTTCACTAAAGTCGCAGTTTCCAAGGACCTATCCAAGTTCAGTGAGGACTTACTGTACACTGTGCCGGGTGCAGTGGAGATGGGGAGGGGGCTGCGGGCATTACGGGAACTTCTGGGAGAAGGCAATGTTTGAACTCTCTCGGAACAGCTGGTGCAGAGAGGGGAGAGGTACTCCTGGAGAGGTGGGCAGGGACCACACTAGGAGTTGGTGTTTTACGGTGAATGCAATGCGGAACCTTTCTGACCTGCAGTCAGATCATTTGCTCACTATCATCTTTTGGCCAAAGAATGGGCAAAGCTAGGAAAGGAAAATGTGTAATGGGAACATAGCACAGTAAGCATTGGTTTCTGAATAAATTGAAAATCCCACGGCATTAAAAAGATTACACAAGCCTTCAGTGGTTTAATCAAAGAAAATAAGTATCTCTCCCAGTTGTCAGAGGAGCCGGAGTTCAGGGCTCAGAGCCTCCACGCAGGAAGGAGAGGGAAAGAGGAGCACCGGGTGTCTGCAGGTCTGTCCGTGGCACCCCTTCCTCTTGGGGTTGCCTTCATATTTGCACAGTACAGTCACTGAGCACCAGCTGGTTTCAGGAACTGGACATGTGTTACTTTTAACACATCTCACAACTCTGAAAAGATTTTGTCATTCCGTGTTCAGAAAGGAACTCAAAATCACAGGGCACTAGAATCCAAGGAGGAAGATATTGGGCAAAACATCGCTATTCACTCAGGGTCAACCAGAATTGAAGAAACGAGGGTATAAGGTGTAAGGAGAGTAACTGACCTGTTCAAAGTCAACATGGTGGTAACTGGAACAGGGATCCAAACCAGGCCTGTGGAAGGGGAATTTGTCAGACTGCATGTGACCGGAAGGAGACTGCGTGTCCTACCCCAGGAGATGGCTGTTCTTAAGTACAATGGAGAGTTGACATTAACCTTTTACTGCGTTGTAGCTAACCCAGTGATTTAAAGTTCTTACCTTCTTCATCCAAATAATAAATGGTTATTGTATATTTATAAGGAACAATCTTCACAGACCTCAATAGTTAGATTTTTCATTTTATTGCCACAGCATTTATATAATTGTCTCTTCAAATGGCATCTGGACTAGGTACAAAGTGGACTGGCTTCTCATGACAAAGCTTTTATAAATTAAAGTCAATGGTTGGTTTTAGGTCACTGCATAAATGTTGAAAAAACAGAAAGTATATACATAAATGTATGTATTTAGGTGTGTGTATGCCAATCATCTATTTTATAGCATATTCTTGTACCTCACATGGATTATGTAGCATATATTATAGGTTTTGTCAAAATTAAAAGAGATGGGTAATACATCACATAAAAAACTCAATTCTATTTTTTCTTCCTATACTCACAATAAATAATGAAAGAGATTTTTGTTAAAAAACAAAGCTTTCTATAGTTTTATTTCAAAGATGATTGGCAAAATTTTATAATAGACATTTCTTAACTTCTTATTCTTGGGGTTGCCTTCACATTTGCACATACAGCTACTGAGCACCAGAACACAGAACACATTAATAGTCACTTTCTGTCTCTTCTGTTGGATCATAAGCTTTTTTTCTCTCCAGACAATTGTAAATATGTTTTTTTCTATATTCTTCTAAAGCAAATTGTAGGGAATATATAAGAGAGATTCAGAGGAGGAGAAAATAGAAAAATATAACACCTCTTTCAAATATGGGGCAGCTGTTTCTTGGAGGTATGATGGTCTCCTGGGAATGAAGCAGAATTTGAGAAGGTCTGCCTGTCTTCAGTGGCTCTTGAGATGATGGATAAACTACAAACTGACTCAGCACAGCCCAGGAGAAGGGTTGTCTCTCCTTTCCTAATCCTCTTTGCCTTCTCTTAGTTCAAATCAGCAGATAGTAGCTCGGATTAAAGCTCACTATCTAGATGTAAACAACAGGGCTGATTAAATGGATCACTTTGCCAAGGGAGATGTAGCTGGAGTGCCCATTTTTCATTCAAATGTCTCGGCTTCGTGGAAGTAGCTTCCAGCTCTAAATAGATTGAATCACCATTAACCTACTGGAAAAATAGGAACACAGGCACACACTTTCTTATTAGATGAACATGGCAGGTTGTCTGATAATGCAAACAATTAAGTGGGAGCATTTATTTATAGCTCTCAAAGGGTCTGACACAATTCCTTCTATTAGAGGAACACAGTTCTTTTCCCTTAGAGCAGCCCAACTGGAATCTTGACACATGAACTCTTTGGAGTTGGGAGAAGTGTGTGTTGATTTGTCTGTAGTGGTTATGGGTTGGAGTGCTCCATAAAGAGTAAATGTTCCAGGTCCTTGCAGCTCAAAGTATGGCTCAGACCAGCAGCATCTAACCTGGGAGAGCTTGTTAGAATTGTGAAATCTTGAGTTTCACCCCTGACCTACTGAACTAGAATCTGAATTTTAAAGGATCCCCAGGTGATTTGTATGCACATTAAAGTTTGATAAGCAGTGTTCTAGATATGCTCCTGGGACTTCAACCTGGATCAGAAGAATTTGTTAAAATACAGATTGCTGGGTTCTATCCCTAGAGATTCTGATTCAGTAAGTCTGGGATAGGGTCTGACAATTTGTTCCTCACATTTTTATTTAACTCAATATGTCCAAAATGTTATGATTTCAACATGTGATCAATATAAAAGTTATTAATGAAAGAAATATTTTACATTCTTTTCTGGTAGTAAATCATTAAAATCTAGTGTGTATCTTGTAGCACATCTCAGTTCAAACAGCCATATTTCAAACGTCCAATAGCCACACATGGCCGGTTAGGGCTGCCTTATCAGACAGCATACTGGGGCATTGGTTTCCAAATGTTACTTCAAGGACTGCTACTGTTGGTGAAACTTTCACTGACCTCAGGAGAAATGAGAAAAATAAACTAAATTTTCTCAATTTAAATGAGCCTCCTTTATCCTGATATTACTTTTTATCATTTTTCCTGCTGAAATGATCTCTCTTTGATGCAGTTATTTTCAAAATGTGGACCCCAGACCAGCAGCATCAGCATCAGGTGGGAACTTGTTAGAAATGCAAATTCTTAAACACTAACTTAGACCTACTGCAGTGATGGCGAACCTATGACATGCGTGTCAGAGGTGACACGCGAACTCATTTTTTTGGTTGATTTTTCTTTGTTAAATGGCATTTAAATATATAAAATAAATGTCAAAAATATAAGTCTTTGTTTTACTATGGTTGCAAATATCAAAAAATTTCTATATGTGACACGGCACCAGAGTTAAGTTAGGGTTTTTCAAAATGCTGACACGCTGAGCTCAAAAGGTTCGCCATCACTGAACTGAGTCAGGAACTTAAGTGTGAGAATCACTGCTTTAGTGAAGTGATGGTGATAAAATAAGTGGTAGATTAAAAAATTTTATAACTGTACTTGGCAAAATAAGAACTTGGCAACTTTATGTTAGTCCCTCAATTCATGTATTTTTTGTTGTTGGTTTTTTGAAATCTGAAAGTCAGAAAAACAATGTATGGGAAATTAGTGAAATAACATTTTGTGCTGCTATGGATAAAATACAATTTACAAAATAGGGAAAGACCAGGAAAATGAGTGTATATATAAGCATACAAATGAGTCCCAGAAAGTAAATGTTTGGTTCTCATTAGTAACACCTTTATGCAATTACTGCTGGAGAAAGAATATACTCACTAAGCAGCACTTACTAAGAAAATTCACATTTCCTATGCAAAATAGTGAAAATGAGTCAAAAGAAAAGTCCCATAAATATTGATGATCTCATCCTTCAGCTCTCTAGTAATTAGTATTTGGCTTTTATTGCTACAAAAGTTGTTCTCCAAAATTATAACTTAGTCTTTACAAAATAAAAAAAAAACAAAACCTTTTTACCAATTGTATATTTTCTTTTAGAAACATTACTAAATAAGGCATGAAGTTATCATATTAAATTTTGTTTCTCCAGTCAACTGAGAGGTGGGAGAATATTGAAATGAAGTAGAGAGCTAAAATATGAAATAATATAAGGACTTCAGCATGAATGATTGGACTTAAGCATGAATGATTGGATAGGTGGAATCAAAAGAAAATCTAATAACCTAAAGAAACATGTATGTGTGCTTAGGGGACCCATGGGACCCAGTGTCAGTCTTGATTGTCATATGTGATATTAAACATTCTAGTCTAAGGCTTATTTTTTTTCTACATAAACACGAATCGCAATGGCAGAATATGTCAAGATTGTTGATTAAAGAATCAATGTTTTAAAAATATTTTTTTTAGATTCCTGAGGAAAACCATTATGAAGTCCAAACCATTATGATTTCCCTTTTACAAGAAGTTCCTGTTAGGCTTAATCCAGAGGAAATTCAGGGATATAAAGAGGAAAGATGTGATAAAAATGACCAGTTCTATTGTTCTTTATGAATAAGATACCTCCATCTACTTAATGCTAAAATTAGAAATTTTCTCCTTTGTAGTTTGGAGATCTAATAAGCCTCTGGGTTTGGTGTGTGGGTCTCCTCAGTTCTAGAGAGGAAGCCAAGTGGATCGTTCTTCATTTGCAGACTACAAAGCTGTGCTGTCCAGTATGGTATCTGACAAGCCACCTGTGGTTGTCGTGCACTTGACATGAGGCTAGGCCAGATCAGGATGTGCTGTAAGTGTGAAAGCACACCAAAATTTAAAAAGTTAGTATGAAAAAAAAGTAAAACATCTCATTAGTCATTTAAAAAATATTGATCAGATGTTGAAATGAGGCTAGTAAGAAAGTTTGAAATGACATGTTTAGCTTGTGCTATATTTCTGTTGGACAGTACTGCTATAAAATGATATTCCTTGAATATTATGAATGCTGCTAAGAATACAAGAGATGGGATATCATTTTCTGCCATGCTTTGAATGACTATGAAAACCTACACTGCTTAATTGAAACCTATTGCTAAATAAACAGGTTTGTGCAAAAGAACTTTTTAATGTTTTATCATAGAGAAAAACGCCCAGTTCTGTGACTCTTTTACAGGTGCAAAATTGGAAACTGAAATAATTATTCTTGTAATTCAGGCAAAAATTTTTTATCCAAAATATTCAGATAATCAAGGCAAATGTTAAATGTTTTAAATCTTAATTTCTGTTATAAAACATAGCAGGCATACAGAAGAATGTATGAGATATATGTTTGCAGTTTCAAGGAAAATTGTATGAATTCCTCTAATTTAGCACCAAGCTGAGAAATAGAACATTACCATATCCCAGAAATCCTCTGTGTGTGTCCTTCTCTTGCTCTGGAAATACACACATTTCTGAACTTTAGTAATCCTCTCCCTGCTTTTTTAAATGGTCATCACTGCCTATTTATATGCCCCCAAACACTGTACTAGTATTGCTTAGTTTGGACTGTTTTTAAACTTTATATAAATGAAAACATACTCTACATATTCTTCTGTGACATGTTTCTTTTAATTTAACACACTATTTTTGAGATCCATTCATGTTGGTTTATAGCTATAGTAGATTAATTTTTATGGTATGGTATTTGATTATGAAAAAAATACCACATTATTGACCTAGTCTGTTGAATTCATTGAGGTTGTTTTCCAGTTTTCACTGTAATAATGCTGTTATATGCATCCTTCTAAATGTCTCCTGGTGCACATATACAAGATTTCTCTAGCATATATACTTGGGAGTGGGAACATTGGATCATAAAGAATATATACACACTGAGTTTTATTAGGTAATGCCAAGGTATTTTCCAAAAGCGTTATACCAATTTATGTTCTCACCAGCAGGACGTGAGCATGTTCATTGCCCCTCAATCTCATAAACAGTTGGTTGTATCACACTTCTTTTTAAAAATTTTATTCTTTTGGTTTTAAGAGTACATTTATGAGATCAACCAAAGGACTTGTATGCATGCATATAAGCCTAACCAATGCACACGAGTGGGAGAGATCGGGATTCTGGAGGGAGGGAGGGAGGGAGAGATAGAGAGATTATCTAAATGACACATATATAATACCTTAATCAATAAAGAAAAAAAATAAAAGAAACTGAAAAACTGTCATTCTTTGGAGCATTTCAGATCTTGCTTCTTGACATTGTCATCAGTTTGGCTCAAATTCTTACTGAAATTCAAAAACAAAACAAAACAAAACAAAACAAAAAAACGGGGCAGTGAAACAAGGAAGGGCTTAGCATAGAAGAAGTGACAGGAGAGCCTAGGTGGGGTCACTTTGGCTCATTGAGAAGTCAGAGAATAGAGGCCTTGAGGACAGGTTCAGGGTTAGCCCAGGTTGAGCTGCTGCCGCCCATGGCTCCCTGATTGCAAATCTCCTGGGGTCCCCTAGGGGTTAGGAGATGAGTGCCTGTGGGAGAAGTAGAGGGGAAGGGAAAGGCTCGGGTGGGCGTGCTCCTGGGAGAGAGCCTGGGGCCTGTATCACACTTTTTAAGCCAGGCAGTTTTGGATTGGTCTTTTATTTGCCATGAGGTTGAACATCTTCTTGTGTTTATGGGCTATTTGTGCTTCATTTTCTATTTGGTTTGTCATTTTTGCTGATTTGCAGAAGTTTTAAAATATATTTTGCATTCTGATACTTAATGTGTTGCAATTATTTTCTCTCAGTTTGGAGTTGTCTTTTTCACCTTTTAAAATGTGTTTTGATAAACAGAAGACATTAATTTGAATGGAGTCAATATTTCCCTTTACAGTTTGAACTTTTTATGTCTGATTTAAGAAATCTTTCTCTACTTTGAGACCATAAAGATGTCCTACTAGATTGTCTCCTGAAATTTTATAGTCTTACTTTTTATATTTAGGTCTTTGATTCACCTGGAACTGATTTTTGTTTATTGTGTGAGAGAAGATTTTAATTTTTTAACATTTAATTTATCTTTATTGTTGAAAGTATTACAGATGCCCCCATTTTTTCCCCCCATTGACCCCCTCCACCTCATCCCTGTCCCCTCCCCGGACTTTCCCCAAGAGGAAGGAGTGTAATTTAATTTTTTCACATTGAAAACAAATTCTTCCATTACTATTTACTGAAAAAAAAAATCTTAAGTTCCTCCCTGATTTGCAATAACACCTCTGTCATAGGTTAAATGGCAATTTATGGATGGGTTTGTTTCTGGACTCTGTGCTTTTCATTGACCTAAGGTTCTATATACCACTCACTTCTTAAAAAATATCACATTGTACAGTTCTTCATTAATTAAAGTCTTTAATATCTGACAATAAAATTTTATGTTTTTCTCCTTAATGATCTTGCACAGTTTTTGCTAGGTTTATTCCTAAGCATCTTTTTTTTTTGATGCTGTAAGAAATTACATATTTAAAATTCTTTTCTGCTTATTACTGGTATAGGGAAATATAATAAATTTTGCATAATGATATTACATTTAGCATATTTATCGACATTTTTGTTTTAACAACTTATATTTTTAGACAGCCACATCATTTTTGCATGACAAGTTTGTTCTTTTTTTAAAAAATATTAACTTGATTTCAGAGAGAGGAAAGGAGAGGAAGAGAGAGATAGATACATCAATGATGAGAGAGAATCATTGATCAGCTGCCTCCTGCCCGCCCCCTTCTGGGGATGGAGCCTGAAACCTGGGCATGTGCCCTGATCCGGAATCCAACTGTGCCTGCTTGGTTCATGGGCCGATGTCCAATCAACTGAGCCACACCAGCCGGGCAGGTTTTTTCTTTCTTTATCTGTTATTATTTTCTTGCTTTATTTGACTGGTTTAGACCCCTCAGTTTAATTTTGCATAAAAGTAGGGCTAACATACATTTATTTTATTCCAGATCTTTAAGTGGAATGCTTTCAAAATTGATTATGTTGTTTGCTATAATTTTGGGGGTAGATATTCTGTATCAGATTAAGAAAGTTCACTTTAATATGTGGTTTACTAAGAATTTTTCCTATTAAGGAATGTTGAGTTTTATCAAATGCATTTTATGCATTTGTTGTGATAGTCATATGTTTTTCTCCTTCAATTTGTAAATGTGGAAATTACATTACTTATTTTTCTGTCTTTAAATACTTTGAGAGATTTAGTTTGCTGCTGTTTTGTCTGGGATTTTTACATTTATGTCCATGAGTAAGATTGGTTTGTAAAGTCTTCTTTTTGAATGTTGTTGTTGAATTTTTGGTAGCAAGGTTATTCTAGCCTCATAAAATGAGTGGAGTAGTGTCTTTATTTTTCTTCTCTCTATAATCTGAAATAATTTAAAATTGAAATTGTTTCTTGAATGGTTAGTATAACTTACCAGTTAACTCTCCAGAGTTATTTTCTTTGGGGAAAGATTTTTTAAACCAATGATTAAATATCTTTGGTAGTTATAGTATCAGTCATATTTTTTATTTCTTCTTGAGTCAGTTTAGATATGTTTTCTTTTACACAAATAATTTTAACTAAGTTTTCATTATTGAAATAATGCTCACACATCTCTTAATTATCTAATATTTGTTACATTCTAATTTATGTCCCTTTTAATTTCATACATTTATGTAATATTTTAATTTCATATATGCACTCTGTATTATGTGTTGCTAAATCTGTCCATTGAATGTTTAATTTCAACTGCTACTTTTAAAAATCTATAGGATTAAACATGCTTTTTAATATTCTTATCTGATAATTCAAGTATTTGAAGTGTTTTGAGTCTGTGCTATCTTTTGTTTCTGCTGCCTCTTAACGCATGGCCTTGATTCCTTGTGTGTTTAGTAATTTTGACTCTTGAGTTGTTTAGTTTTCTTTGGAAATTTATCCATTGAGTGTCTCTGTGTCATGGAATGAAAGAGACAGTTTCCTACAAAGGATATACATTTGCTTTTGTTAGGTACCTGGGGCATTACCAGTTCAGAACCAGTTTAAGTAATATCGACTTCAGGTTTTATTGAGGCTGCTTCAAAAGTGCAAATTTGTGGTGCAAAGTAGTGTGCGGGTCAGCTTGTGGTTACTAATTCTCTGTATAATTTCTCCCCACTCTGCTCACTGCCAAGTTTTGAAACTGTTAGTTTTCCATGCAAACTTTTGGGGGTGGGAATGGGTAGTTTATTTTAGTCCCCTCTTTCACTGAGTGTATGATTTTGGGTCCCAATTTTATGAGGGTTCTAATATAGGACACTCCAACTTGGGTGGTCCCTGGGCTGTGTCTTCTGTCTCCAGAGCATGGAAATCTATGCTCACGTATACTGGGTTCAGCAAAATGTCTTGAGGGTAACGCTGATTCAGTGCTGCCTTCCTGGGTCTTTCTTACTCTTTTGCTCTCATATGGATGCATTCAAGTTGTTTTAAATTTTATCCAGTATTTTTAGTCATTACCAGGAAGATTTGGCACTGATACTTAATATGATATGTTGCCCAAAACTCAACTACCTGTTTTGAACTAGAATTATCCACATAAATCTTCACTTTTGATAAAGGCTTGCTTATCAATTATAAGTATGTGGAGGGTCTTGGTGGTAGGTAGAGTCCACATGTTCATTGGCTCTGTCTATTCCTTGAGCTTCCAGGTATAGTTGGCAAGGGAAGGAAAGGCAATTGAGGAAGAGATGATATGTAATTTTATAGGGGTTAAAAGGAGAATGGAGAGAGAAAGAAACTATGTATTGACCCCTGACTTAGTAAATATTAAATTATTAAGCTAGTACTTCACGTATTTTATCTCATTACAGTACTCCTATAAAGCAGACATAATTACAGATGATATAGCAGTTAATATTAATGTTTACTGCAGGTCAGGTTATTGCCACATAATTTACATGTATTTTTTTCAATTAGCACCATTTTATAGGTGAGGAGACAGGCTTAGAGAATCATTTGCTCAATGCCACTCAATAGCCACTGACCAAATATCCAGAGAGTGCTTTTAGATTTAGGTAAAATAATGGAATTTGGTGTCTGATTTAAAATCACACCTGCTTTACCTCCTCATGTCCTGAAAAGAATAGTTCTAAGGTATTAACAACAACCAATGTTTGTTGTGTACCAGACACTCTTCTTACTGCCTTATATGTATTATTCATTTAATCCTAAAACAACCCTATGAAGTAGGTCCTACTATTATCATTATCCCAGTTCTAAAAATGAGGAAACTGGAGTTCAGAGAGTTCAAGTAACTTGTCCAAGCTTACTAATAAGTGGGTAAGCAGAGATTTGAGCCTGAGTGATCTGTGTCCACCGTCTGTGCTCTTGACTACTGTGCTATCCTGCCTCTCAAATTGTGAACCAAGTCTTTGAGGACGGAAAGAAAGGAGTTCTGCTTTGTGATGGAATCAGAATTTCTTGCCAGACGTATTCACCAGAATCAGGGGGCGGTTAAAGAGGTGAGAAGATCAAGAAAGGATAGTTATCATGTTTGATATACCCTAAGAAGCCTGAAACACCAATCAGAACTCTTGATCTTAAAATGAACTGTGGAAAGAAAGGCAGTGTGTCGTTGACCAGATTGATAACCAGTGAGAAAACTCTTGTGTGTGGGGGAACAAGTCTCCAGCAATGAAGAAATCAGCAGAGAAAAACAGTTCTCTCGAGACTCACTGTCAGTGTAGCCAGGTGAAAATTACCAGGTGAAATAGTTACTAGAACTCTTGTGTATGTTACTAATCTTAGAAAAAGCATTCCTAAACTGCTCTCTCAGTCTTTGTAAGGGCCCAGGGGATTACCAATGGGTTAAAATGTTTTGCAAACCATTTATGACACCATTAAATATAAATGTTTCTGTTTGCTTGGTTGAAGGACTCATTTATTCTGCGAGAGTGAGCAAATGGGAATTTTGGGGTCATAACTTAAATTATTTTGGTGAAATTTTATACCAAAGGAGGAAATATAATGACTTACTTTAACTAAAAAAATTATTTCTCTCAAAATAATAAACCCAAAGAGCCCTTCTCTAGAGGAAACTAAAAAGGTATTTTTTCTTCCAAAGTTAGCACTTTCATTTAGCCTTCCAGTAGGTGTGATTAATATATATGGGATCTCAGCTTGAGCCTGGGCTAGGGCTTGAATATGTGTGGATACATCTGGTAGACGCATGGGACAGCACCTAAAGAATATTTGTACGGGGCGCTGGGGAACTTCCAAGGAGAGAACCAATTTTAAAGAAAGGAGGAGCCAAGCATGCCTGGCTCACTAACAGAAGTTTGGTTACTGTGGGGAGCAAGTTGCCAATAAAAGTGAAACCACAAACAAAAGCTAAAATTCTGTTTGATACTGTCAAATAAACATCTCTACTTTGGAAACTTTAAGCAGGTTATAAGGTCAGCATTAGGCAGACGTCGGGCATCGTCCCCATCCCACTCTGGTACCTCTGGTGACATGGCAGCAGTGACAGGTGACATGGAAGTGCCCAGTGGATGCCGGAGAGAGCAGTAACAGATGCTGTGGGATTATTTATGAGCACACCTGCACTTCAGAAGCACCTGACCTCAGAGAGCACTTTGAGCATTGGAGAAACTTTTATAGGGTGTTGAGGTTCTGCCAGGAGGAGGAAAGAGCCCATAGACTTACTAGTAGAGTTCTAATTATTAGTGTGGTTATGTTTGTATTCAATGGTTGGGGAGGCCTGGGGAAATTCGGATTGCAATCATATTTTTATACGTAGAAAATTTTCTGTACAGCTAGAGGCTACCAAATATATATAATCATGCTGCAGAACATATAGAACCTGTAGGATTTGGTATCCTTCAGGAGCTTTCTAAAATGGGTGAAGGGACTATAAACTTGCAGTTATCTATATTATAAAAACCCAGTGGCCCTAACGCTGTAATGACCAAAGATCGGCATGGTTGGGTGGGGCTGTAAGCGCAGCGAGGCGCACGCAGGTGGACAGGGCTGCAAGCATGGGGAGGCTGCGCAGGTGGGCTGGGCTGCACGATTTCATGCGCTGGGCTTCTAGTAAAATAAATAAGTTCTGGGGATACAGTGTATAGCATAGTGACTGTAGTTAACAATACTGTATCATATATTTGAAAGTTGCTAAAAGTAGGTCTTAAAAGTTCTCATCAAAAGAAAAACAATTTATAACTATGTGAGGTGATGGATGTTAACTAAACTTATTGTGACCATTTTTACAACATATACATATATCAAATGTTATACATCTGAAACTAATATAATGTGATATGTCAATTTATATATCAATAAAATTGGTAAAAAAGCAAAGATGCATTAATTGACACATTACTGTTTTGAAGGTTAGAATTGTTATCCTATATAATAAAGGCTAATATGCAAATCGACCAAATGGCAGAATGACTGGTCGCTATGACACGCACTGACCACCAGGGGGCAGACACTCAACTCAGTAGCTGCCCCCTGTTGGTCAGTGTGCTCCCACAGGGGAAGTGCTGCTCAGCCAGAAGCCAGGCTCATGGCTGGCGAGCGCAGAGATGGTGGCAGGAGCCTCTCCCACTCTCCTGTCTCCACAGTAGCGCTGAGGATATACAACTGATGGCCAGGGAGTGGGCCTAAGCCATCAGTCAGACATCCCCTGCAGACTCCCAGACTGCCAGAGGGCGCAGGCTGGGCTAGGGGACCCCTAGAGGTTACCAAATATATATAATCATGCTGCAGAACATATAGAACCTGTAGGATTTGGTATCCTTCAGGAGCTTTCTAAAATGGGTGAAGGGACTATAAACTTGCCGTTATCTATATTATAAAAACCCAGTGGCCCTAACGCTGTAATGACCAAAGATCGGCATGGTTGGGTGGGGCTGTGAGCGCAGCGAGGCGCACGCAGGTGGACAGGGCTGCAAGCATGGGGAGGCTGCGCGGGTGGGCTGGGCCACACAATTTCATGCGCTGAGCTTCTAGTAAAATAAATAAGTTCTGGGGATACAATGTACAGCATGGTGACTGTAGTTAACAATACTGTATTATATATTTGAAAGTTGCTAAAAGTAGGTCTTAAAAGTTCTCATCAAAAGAAAAACAATTTATAACTATGTGAGGTGATGGATGTTAACTAAACTTATTGTGATCATTTTTACAACATATACATAAATCATGTTATACATCTGAAACTAATATAATGTGATATGTCAATTTATATATCAATAAAATTGGTAAAAAAGCAAAGATGCATTAATTGACACATTACTGTTTTGAAGGTTAGAATTGTTATCCTATATAATAAAGGCTAATATGCAAATCGACCAAATGGCAGAATGACTGGTCGCTATGACACGCACTGACCACCAGGGGGCAGATGCTCAACTCAGTAGCTGCCCCCTGTTGGTCAGTGTGCTCCCACAGGGGGAGTGCCGCTCAGCCAGAAGCCAGGCTTATGGCTGGCGAGCGCAGAGATGGTGGCGGGAGCCTCTCCCACTCTCCTGTCTCCAGAGTAGCGCTGAGGATATATGACTGATGGCCAGGGAGTGGGCCTAAGCCATCAGTCAGACATCCCCTGCAGGCTCCCAGACTGCCAGAGGGCGCAGGCTGGGCTGAGGGGACCCCCACCCCCCCACGAGTGCACAAATTTCATGCACCAGGCCTCTAGTATATATATAAAACAAAAATACCACATATATATGGTACTTAAATAGATCACAAAATGTAAGTAAATTAAAGCTTTACATTAATAATTTTTTAATATTTGGATTTTATGACTTTTCATTTCTTATTGGATAGAGAAAGCTTTTGAGGAAGAGTGGCTAATAGGCAACAGTCAGAAAATGAATTACGGGTTTTAAAATTTCTATTGGTAAAATGAATGGATATTTTCTAACATCTATTTATTTAATAGTGCATTTCAGAGAGTAACTGGTTAGTAAATATTTGTTAAATAAATTTTTCTGATAATGCCAGTGTGCCTCAGGAAGTTTAATTTACTAGTTTCATGTTATCTAGCAATGCAGAGGTTTAAAAACAAATTAGGAAGACTGAGCTTTCTAGTGTGAGGTCAGAAAAAACCATGAACATGTCAAACAATGACTGCAAAAAACATACCATGTGAAACTTTTTAGTTAATCTCTCTCCATGTCTATGTCTTATACATCCTTTGCTGTTACAGACACCAATCCTCTAGATTGCGGTATAAACTTTTCTTAGTTGTTCCTTCTAATTTGTGAAATTAGAGCATATCTGATTTATATTTAATTTTATTTGATTTTGTTTGAGCTTTACATACTTATTCAGGAAAATTCTTGTTAGTGTTGATAGAAAGCTCTGGGTGGTCCAAATATGTCCATTTCTCCTGGGGAAAGTTGAGGGCAGGGAGGAAGGCCACAGGCAATTCCGCATGGAGACCTCGGAGAGGATTGGGTTAATCGGGCACTGTAAATTTTCATTTTATTGCCATTCAGTTTAATGACTGAAATAACATAGAAACTTTATGGCAAAATAGAATTTACCTGTTGACTATTTTGACAGAAAATGGAGAATGGACTACTAATTTGGGAAATTCCATCTTCATTGTTATAAATCATTATAGTAACTTGATAGTCCTATTAGCATTTATGAAGTAGCTACAGTGCTAAGATCTATAGAATCATGGTTTGAGAATTTGTGTAAGAAAAGAACTCAATGTCCTTCAAAAATGTCATTCTGTGTAATATTCCCTTTTTAAAAATTGTGTTTTGCATTAGTAATTGAAACGTCCAAAAGTTCTTATATTGCATTACCATACTGACAGTGCTGATTGAAGGCCCATTATTGAGGTTTTGGGGAAGATTTGTTAGAAAGAATGTACTATTTCACTTTTCTACTTTATTCTACACAGACTTTTTGGGAAAAACCCAAGACAATTACCTATGTAAGTTTCTTTAATGTCTAAAATGTCTATAATCCTCTTTATTTGCAAAACCTATGAAATCTGTATACACTGTAAACTATATTTTATCAGGTTTTTAGATCCTGAATCAGAAGTCAATTCTGGATCTCTTCTGGTTTCTCTGCTCCTTTACTTCATAGACTTAAGCACTTGCATCTTCTTTTCTTTCTTTCTTTT
>NW_005353838.1:9260086-9283311 GCF_000412655.1 Myotis brandtii | reverse complement strand
CCCAGGCCGACTCTCTATCCACTGAGCCAAATCGGTTAGGGCTATTTTTATTGATTTCAGAGAGGAAAGAAGAGGGAGAGAGAGATAGAAACATCAGTGATGAGAGAGAATTATTGATTGGCTGCCTCCTGCACGCCCCCCTACTGGGGATCGAGCCTGCAACCCAGGCATATACCCTGACTGGGAATTGAACCAGTGACCGCTTGGTTCCTGGGTCGATGCTCAACCACTGAGCCACACCTGGCAGGGCAAGCACTTGCTTCTTTATTTAAACAAATTAACCCAATTAAAAAAAATCCCCCTAATTACCAAAGTGATCCCTATTTATTAACATAGCAATGAAACAAATCACCCATACTGCCATTTTCCAGAGATAATCCCTGCTCCGACTTAGATTTCTTCCTTTCCACGTGAGTGTGGATGTGTAATTTTTGTTTTTGGTTTTGAACATTGGCGTTGTGAGCGGCCCATGAACAGGCGGCGCTGGCTCCCCTCCGTTCAGTAATATTGCATCTGAAGTGGGTCTTCCTTTCCATTGGCCTATGTACTCCTAAGACCTACTCAGAAAAGTGAAGTCCAGTTATTATTGACTCACCTTTCTTATGCTTCAGGAGGTAAACAGGAACCAATAATAGGAATCAAAATATTCCTTTAACTAAGTTATGCTGATATATGAACATTTTAATTTAATTTATTTACTGAAAGGAGAAGAACATTGTAAACTGAAACATGTTCATTATGACTAGTGGTCTTTTTTTACAGCAAGATAATCACAAAACAGTTTTTTTTTTTTTTTTTTGACAGACAACTGTTGAGTTTTTATTTCATAATCATAAACTTAACTCTGAAATCCAGCTAGACTGGCAAGGGGTAGGGAAATTATGGAACCCAATAAACTGACAAGAGCACAAAGATTATGTTGAATTGGGAATACCATCATTTCTTTTACTTGCCTATTTTTGGATATTTTATTTGTTTCCATGTTTTAGAAACACTTTTGCTTTTATGACACTGTGGAGAAAATACTTGTATATAAACCTTTGACCTTATTTAAGACTAGTTCCTTGAGAATATATGCTTTAAGGATCTCTTCTTGCTGGCCTTGCCATTCCTGGACCCAAAGCGCCATGGCTGTCACAATATCCAGGCCTTCTGTCACCTGGTGAAGACCACATGTTTGCCATCCGACCACTCAGTCTTGGCCGTGCACATGAAAAACTGGGAGCCGTTTGTGTTCGGTCCAGCATTTGCCGTGGACAAGATTCCAGGACCTGTATGTTTCAGGACGAAGTTCTCATCCTCAAATTTCTCCCCATAGATGGACTTGCCGCCTGTGCCATTGTGGCGTGTGAAGTCACCACCCTGGCACATAAATCCCGGAATAATTCTGTGAAAGCAGGAACCTTTATAACCAAATCCTTTCTCCCCAGTGCTCAGAGCACGGAAGTTTTCTGCTGTCTTTGGGACTTTGTCTGCAAACAGCTCGAAGGAGACACGGCCCAGGGGCTCGCCGTCAGCAGCGATGTCGAAGTACACGGTGGGGACCACCATGGCTGGTCACGGGCGGCTTCGGGGCGGCGGCGTCTGCAAAGCGGGGCACACAACAGTATTCTTAAGGAAATTCTCATAATTATTGGGGTAAAAGTTATACACAGTTTTGTGTCAGTGTTTTCACTCAACATTGCATTACCAATACTTTCCATGTCACTAAGTGTTTTTCAAAAATATTGTTTTTAATGACTCCATGAAGTTTCATTGAATTGGGAATACCATCATTTCTTTTACTTGCCTATTTTTGGATATTTTATTTGTTTCCATGTTTTAGAAACACTTTTGATTTTATGACACTGTGGAGAAAACACTTGTATATAAACCTTTGACCTTATATTTAAGACTCTTTCCTTGAGAATATATGCTTTAAGGATTCATTAACCTCTTAATTGGTTTCCATAACTTCAGTCTATCTCCTACCTACTGCTGCCAGAAGAATTTTCCTAAAACATCAATTACGCCATTCATCCCATGCTCAAGAGCCCCCAGTGACTTCTCATTGCCTAGAGAGAGAGAGAGGAAAAAAACACACACCTCTAGAATCTTTAGCCTGGGGATTCAAGTCTTCGACGGTTTTGTTCCTCCCAATTTCTATAATCCCTGTATCTTAAGTGACCAGGCTCTTTGGGATGGATCTGCTGTCATCCAGCACCGACCTTGAGGATTTTCACTATTTTTTACCCTCTCTCCCTCCCTCCCTGTCCCAAACCAAACATAAAATACAATTCTAATAGCTCCAGTGATGCATGGGGCATATTGCCTGTCACAAATAAAATGTTAATGTATCTTTAAATATCTCAGTTCTGTCCCCAAGCTTTCTCCTTCCAATCAACCTTCTTCTTCTTCTATCCCAGCTTTTCTGTATGTGACAGGTGTGTGTGTGTGTGTGTGTGTGTGTGTGTGTGTGTGTGTGTAAAAGTTCTGACAGGTTACATACTAAAGTTTGCTGATGAGAAAGGGCCCTGGGATAGAATTCATAGAAAGGGTTAAGGGAAACTTTAACTTTTTACTCTATATACCTCTATATTGTTTTGAACTTTTTTAAAACAAGTATTTATTTTTAATTTAAAAACAATAAAATTATATAAGTTGGTTAAAAAATTCCCTCCCAGAGTTGTAAGATATAATGAAGGTAGGGTTTATGAAATTGCTTTATAAAGTTTTAAAGCTCAGGGCAAATGCTAAAGGCTGCTTCGTGGCTTTTCTCTGATCATAGAAGCACTTTGCATTCTACTTCACTAGTTCAGCTCAATTCCTATAGCTTAATAGAGCCTGCCGTGATTACTGAAACTCACAGCTTTTCCACCAACTCAAAGGCATATGAAATTGACTTCATTAGTGTCATGTGATGACAGATAAAAAAGGTGTGTTTAGCAGCAATTTGAACCAGGAAACATGGTTCTAAATAACTATTTATATAACTGTTTTCTACTATTCTTTTGTACTTTATTTATAAAAGTTATTTATTTTTTACTTTTTGTGTTTAGTGCACCACTATCTATGTGATCTTGGGAATTTCACAAATCCTTTGAGATTTTTTCCCCCCATCCAGAATATGAAAGGATTGAACTAGGCATATCTTCTAATGTAACCTCTGGTTCAATAACTTTGTGATTCAGTTAGATGATATGATTTTACCAGATAAGTGCCTTAATTTGAAATGGTACTTTCTCTTAAAAAAAAAAGGTCACTCCAAATCTTTTTATCTGAAGATACTAAATGGGACAACTCAATCTATTTGATGCAATAGAAAAGGCAGTGACTTTGAAATGAAAAGGACCTGGATTTGAATCCTAGCTCAATCATTACTAACTTCTGTTATCTTAGACAAATTACTTGACCTAATTAGTCTGTTTCTTTATTTATAAAAAAGAGGAGAGTCATCTTTCCCTGGACTATACATGTGGATTCATTCAAGGCAGTAGGATGCCCTCAGTAAATGTTAATTTCCTTTTTTTCTTCATCAGTATCTTTGGGTTGTAAAATACATACTTTAAAAGCAGAAAATGCTATTTTATATATCTATAAAGGAAATACAGAGAGAATTGGGATGTGATAAGTGTGTATATGTGTGAAGCATTTATGCAATCATTACTCTAACTATATGCTAAAATGCAGAGCCACGGTAGGCCTGTATTTTTTTTCCTTTTTTCTAGAACTCTAGGTTATGGCTAGTACCAGAAGGGTTACAAAAGGCGAATGCATCTCTGACGTTGTATAATGAATTGGTTAAGGCAGTCAGCAACTAGGAACCTTATGTCAGACTGTAGTGTCTCAGATGCTTCCAGGGCCAACATCTATTAGGCACAGAGACACAGTATCTACAATATTTCTAGGGACCCATGAAATAATTTTATTTAATGTTATAATTTTAAATTATGTTTTTATTGATTTTAGAGCGAAAGGAAGGGGGAGAGATATAGAAACATCAATGATGAGAGAGGATCATCAATCGGCTGCCTCCCAATGCCCCCTACTGGGGATCAAGCCCACAACCTGGGCATGTGCCCTGACCGGGAATCAAACCAGCCACCTCTTGGGTGCATGGGACATTGCTCAATCCTCTGAGCCATACTGGCCAGGCTTAATTTCTTTTTAAATCAGAAGGATAAAATGAGTTTTTAGGTTGAAGAAAATATCTTAATATATAGCATTAATATAGACATCTTTATACCAATGCAGTTGAAAATATAGTTTTTAATTTTTTTTAATGGAGGAAGGGGACCATGCTAGTCATAATGTAGCCCTGGATCTTTAATGAAGTTTTAGGCTCTCCCAGGAAACACATCTGTTGAGCATGTCAGGCTGAGTGATGTCTATCTATGCTAATTTCACCCTTTCCTGAGATGCATCAGGAAAGGAGGGTGTTAGTGTGGTCAGAGACCCAGCCCCTGCACAGGTCTCTCTGTTTTTATTCCTGGTTCCCTGAGAAGGTAACAGAAAAGCCAAACGTTACAACAAAATAATAAAAATGTATTTACAATAAGCCTAGTAGCCTCCTTACATGAGATTAGAATCTTGGGAGCAGAGACTGCCCTTTTATCACAGACTTATGTAAATTTAATATATAAACACCATGGATATGAAAGAATTTGCAAAGGACAGTTTTGGAAAAGAAATTTAACAACAATAAAAAATGGTAATCCAACTTAGGCTGAATAATAGAGAAAATATGAACTGCTTAAAAGTGGGATATGAATAGTAGAGATGATTTTCTGAGGTATGGAGAAGCAGATACTGTGAGAAGGAAGCTGTGTGGCATAATGTCTCAGTATAGAGGATCCCCATCTAAAGTAGAACATTTGGCCACTAAGTTCATTCTTTTGAAATCTTAAAGCATTAGAGGTGGAGTGAGGTGGAGATCAGCCACTGTAATTCAAGGCCAACTGTTCTTGAGAGCTTGGCTGTGGGAGTCTGCCTTAATCTAAAAGGCATCCTTACTTGGAGGGGATTAAGTTGGTTGGAGAGAAAAGTTAGAAACTGTTTTCTTTTCCACCACTGGGTTTGTGAGCTTTACTTTTCAGTTTAAACTGATCATTTTGAAGATGATGTGAAGAGACATGAGGAGATGATGGTCATCTGCGAGCCAACAGAGAGGCCTGGGACCGATCCTTCCCTCACAACCCTCAGAAGGAAACAGCTCTGCCAAAACCTTGATTTTGGACTTCCAGCTTCCAGAAAATGAGATGACTAGTTTATGTTGTTTAAGCCACTGTCTGTGTAATACTTTATTATCAAATCCTAGCAAACTAATACAGGGGCTAAGACATCTTTCGTACTAGACCCATAACAAGATAAGGTTCCCCCATACTATCTTGGAGGGCCTTTTTCTCCCTGTAGGTAGAGAATGATCAAATGTAAATAATAGACTTTTTGTGTTTTCAAGAATTTTGGATAAACTGAAAATAAAGGTGGCCCAAGGATTTGGGGTTAACAGTGTAAGCACCTTGAACTTCTAATCATGCAAGTAAGACTTGGTACATCATAGAATTCAGTTGTCTTCTCTGCATTTCAAATAAATGACTCCTCTCACATCAGGCATTACTAACCAAAATGAATTTCCAACTCAATCCAAATATTTAATGATGGTAGTGATAAAGGTATAGTCATCTGTCCTTAAGAACATTTGGACACCTTTGGGATAGAAATAAATTAGACTGAGCTGAAGTGTTTTAATCACACGTTTAAAGATATGTCCAATGATATTGGTTCAGATTGCATCAAATGCAGTTATTTTGGCCCAAATAATTCAGTGGGAAAAAAAATGTATTTTCAGGCAGATGAATTTAAAACACTTTTTTGTAAGAGAGACTTAAAATACTATAACCACAGCTACTGCAGTGCTGTTCATATTATTTGCATAATATATTTATTTGCATACTAATGAAGCGAGTAATTTACTCTTCCTAAATTTCTTCTGCCTTCTCCCACAGCATTTGAACACAATACTCACAACCATCCTGCTGAGGAAGTCAGAGTCATCCCTAAGCACCTTCCTGATGGGAGGACTCTTAGGGAGCTCACTGGCTTTCTCATATTTCCTTAGAAGCTCTTATTAATATTTACTTGATTCCACTAATTTAGAGGGACTTTAGCAAATGAAAGTTCTCCAGAAGATCAACTGTTTTTTTTTTTTTTTACTAATGTTCATTGCTTTGCAATGCTATCAGTGAAATTCACAGGTGAAAATAACCTAAAAAGTCATATGCTATTACATGTCTTCTTCAAAGGAAACTAGTGGTCAGAAGGTATTTTTTTCTTAGTTATGATTTGAAAATATAGGTAGGATGTATTTAATTATAATTTTGATTCCTATTTGACTAGGAAACAGTATACAAGACATTTCATTGCACATAGTAAATGTATCAGACACCTCTCTTGTGTCTGATTTTCTGGCCTTTGCCTGTTTCTCTAGAACTCTGGACTCCTTCTTCCACTCCAGTTGCTGAGTAGCAACTGACCTGGTATGACCCCAGGATATAACAGATGGGAGGGAGCTGATAGATAATTCCTCTCTTCCACCCCTTGATGAGCTACTCCAAGAGAGCTTTCTGTATAGCTTATACCGAGAGACTGTGTCTTGCTGCCCTTGGATTACATCTCCCAATAAAGCTTAGAATTTAAGCCTTGCCCTAGGCTCAGTTTTCAAGGGAACTTATTTCAGGACAATAAAAGTTCCAGAAATGTGTAGTAAATTGAAATGAATAAAAGTATGGGCTAAACAAAGGCTTTTGTTTGATTTTCTCATCTTTCTGTGCGTCATAGGAACTTGATTTGTATTTTGTGATCCATTATCACGTGGTTACCTCTGGATGGTAGATATGGTGCTGAGAAGGAAATAACCAACAAATCAAAGTCTATTTAATTGACAGTAAGTAGTTGTCCAGGTGACTTAAGGAGAAGTTACATTTCCAAAAGGCTGATTTAATAAGGGAAGAGTATGAGTGAATGACTCTGGCTGAGAAGAGAATCGTCTACCAGGGGTGGGCAAACTTTTTGACTCGAGGGCCACAATGGGTTCTTAAACTGGACCGGAGGGCCGGAACAAAAGCATGGATGGAGTGTTTGTGTGAACTAATATAAATTCAAAGTAAACATCATTACATAAAAGGGTACGGTCTTTTTTTTTTTTTAGTTTTATTAATTCCAAACGGGCCGGATTCGGCCCGCAGGCCGTAGTTTGCCCACGGCTGGTCTAGACTGTGGGCCTGAAGCCCATCTTTTCCTCAGGGACATAGCTTACCTCTAGATAAGTAATGGCCATCTCCTCTAGGTACCTTTCCTGTTAGAAAAACTCCTATGTAAATTCTGGCCTTCAGAAGAAAAACTCAAGTATTTCTCTAGTATCCTAATATCTGTTCAATTCAATGATTTTGTAATGTATATATGAGACTTGAAAGACTAAAAATGTGAGGCTGCTCTGTTAAAGGGACAACAGAAAAGAAGGGAAAACTTTTTTTTTTTTACTATCATGCCTTTAGTAAATGGCAATTGTTAGGAATTTCCATAGTAACTAAAGGAAAATTGTTGAAGAAATTCAAGATGTTAAAAAATGATATATAGCATCTGTCATATATTTTAGTGCAAGTTGGTATTCAGGGCTAAGACCTTTGTGCTCTTGGGAAGAAACACAGGCATTATTATTACTTTTATTGCCATCAGTGTTATTAATAATAAAGAAGATTGTTACAGAAATGAAAGTAAAGAGGCACCACAATGCTGACCTGTATAAAACCTTTGTAATGTAATGAAAAAAGACAAGAAAAGACAACATTTAGAGTATTACCTATTTTTTTGTGTGTGTGTGTGTATGGAATTGGGGTCAAGTAACTATATTTGCACGTAACTTTTTTTAAAGGACCATGTAGTCATATCCATATTAAATGATGGAAATTATAATTTGCCAACTGAAAAGTACAAAAAGGAAAGCCGTGGTAGGGAACTTTTAAACATCCTGAAAAGTCTGCTTTTATCAAGAAGCATGTGGGGGAGATTTATTAAAAATCAACTGAGCAGACTATGACTCATCTTCAGGGATTTACTGGAACTGGCTATTTGGACCTTACCATCACTGAAGGTAATGCTTGATCTTTTCACTGACCATAAAGATGTTAAAAAACAGTGGCATGAACTGCGCTGGGTAGAATCCACTGAGGCCAGCTGCAGCAGCAAATGTATTTAAGTGTTTAGTCCAGCAAAGACAAAACGTGCATCTTGCTTTTATTTCTGCTACAGGGCAGAAGTGAAGAAACGTTCATTCTGGCTAACATGAAGTCATTACACACGAGGCAAGAGAGCAATAGACAACATTGAACATGCTTCAGATTCAGGTAGAGGAGCATAAAGAGCAAGCAGTCTGTGTTAGTGGGAAGATGGGAAGTTGTGTGCTTTGTGTTGGCGGGCTGGAATGAGCTGGATTCGCATGTGCATCCCTCGCTGTTGTTTCTACACTGGCAGGAATTCTGGACTGACACAGCTGATCGGGCAGGGTTTGTGCTCCCAAGTTGTATCAGTATGTTCAGCTCTAAGTGGCATGTGTGGAACAGAAGGGTGTAAGCAATAGACAACATTGAACATGCTTCAGATTCAGGTAGAGGAGAAAGAACTGGAAATAAAAAATGAAGGCAGACCATTCAACCTGGACTTCTCTTCAGTGAAGAAATCCCCCTCATTGTGTCCCAGAATAAAGCCCAGTCAACAGTATAGCCCAGAGGGACTCTAATGCCTGTCTGGGGATTGGCTGCATCAGAATCCCCTAGGGAGCTTCAGACATACGCCTCCCAGAGGTTCAGATGCAGTATGTCTGAAACGGGACTTGGGAGTCTGTATGTCAAAAAAAATCTCCCCAGGTGTTCCTGTTTGGGAACCTCTGATTTGAGCTCTATGTAAACATCAACAGTAACAGTGAATTTATTACTATTCTGTTCTTGGTTAGCTGATGTTATAAGTTGCTACCTTGTTTCAAACTGATCTCTGCATTTTAAAAACATTCACCCATATTTTGGTTTCTGGGCCTTTTGATCTCTGCATTTTAAAAACATTCACCCATATTTTGGTTTTCTCTGGGCCTTTTGGAGTAATTTAAAGGTCTTAGGTCAAGCTGGAGAATTTGAATTTGAAATGGACCTAATCATCATAGTTTTGTGATCATATCCAGCAGCAAGGTAGTCTGGGAGCAGAGAACATGAACGATGAAGCAACTCAGATTTGGGGATTGGGATGATGAATGATCAATGAACTGAAGGATTTTAAGATGCTAGGGAGGGTAACATTGAAATCACCATCCATTACCAGAGAGACAATTGAGTCCTTCAGAGCAGGTGTGGACTGGTGTATGGGGAGCTGCTAACTGAATAAGAGGTAAAGGGTGGGGTAAGCTGAGAGAGGATGTTCAGAATGGGCAATGCCTGTCTTTAGCTAGTCTTCTACTGATTTCCCAGGCCCAAGTGCAGTAGGTTCTTAATAGTTTTTTTTAAAGACTGATTTCTTATGGTAAAGGACAGATTGAGTAGATAGATATATGGGGATAGAGATAGGAGACGAAAGTGAGGAGATTGTGTCAGTAAAGTAGAACCGAATGGACATCTTAGAGGTGATGAGAAAATCCAAGTTGTGGCTAATGTATGATGGAGATGAAAGTGAGAGCTGTTGAGAAATTTAGTGGTCATCAGTATGGATGATTCTGTTATTGAGAATGATGGACAAAGACTGGGGAAAGAAACTGTGACTCAGATGCGGAAGTGTTTGAGCGATGTGTTTGGAGGTGACATGAATGTGAGATAGAAATGAAAAAGAGGATGCAGAGAGCATGGAGTGCAAGGTCCTGGCTCCATCTTGTAGGTGAATGTGGGCAAGTCCCACATCCACTCTGGACCTCCATATTCTTTTGAGTTATTAACATCCTTTCCATCTCCCTTAGAGAGCTGTTGAAAGCTCATATAAGATACAATGATCATGTATGTAAAAGCCACTTTGAAAAGATAGATAATAATCTCTAAGGGCCGTCCTAGTTTTGAGATCATGCAACTCAACTCTTCTAGTTATGAGGTGTCATAAAATGTATTACGGTAAAGCGACAATTTTACTTGAAAGAAAAATGTCTAAAATCAGTACACTAGCACAAGCAGCCAAACAACCATTAAGCTAAGTGACTTTTATTTCTGGAATTAATAGGTCAAGTTTTGGGAAAATGACTCTAATGGTTCTTTTTCTTTTGTATAACACATATTGGTACCTTTTGAAATATCTAGAAATCCACATGTTGAACATGGATTTGGGGGCTGTTGCTGAAGTTATGTACCTTCCGTAACTTGATATCCTGACCTATAATGTCAATTACCCAGGCAAAAATATGATGCCACTAAATGGTCAATGGATTTGGGGGCTGTTGCTGAAGTTATGTACCTTCCATAACTTGTATCCTATAATGTCAATTACCCAGGCAAAAATATGGTGCCACTAAATGGTCATTTGTGTTTGGTATTTTATTATCAGGTTTGTTAGAATTAGTTATAATTCTGTAACTCTTGTAAGTCCCAGAACTGGATATTTTTCTCTAATTAAAAAAAAACATATTCCTTGAATTATGGCTTTTTTTCTGACTTTGGAATATTTAAAACTCAGCATCCAATCTTGAGGAAGATACAGTTACAAGGATTAGTCTAAACATTTCTCATATTGGCTTTACTTTCTATGTTGTTGCTTCTGCTGTGGGGTACAATCTCAAATCTCACATATACCCAGAGTTGGGTTCAGATATATGGTTTCTATGAAATGGTCTCTTGTCCCTAATTTCTCATATTGTATGCAAGCTAGTCCTTTAGGAGGTTCAAAAGCTTAAAACATATTCTAGTACTTTTGGTAAAGGAAGGAGATATTCCCAGATTCACAGTGGTCTTCCTTGAAGCACATTGAAATAAACTGAAAGTCCATTACTAGAAGACCAATCCTTGGCAGAGGTAACACTTACAGGCTCACAACATCATAAACCTACTAGTTTCTTTAATTAAACCCCCCTGAATGGTGTTAGTTCTAAGAAACTGGAGGCCAGAGATGAATAGAGGAAAAATGTTCTCTGAGAAAGATGAAGTCAAAATCCAATGTTTGGAAGGACTTTTATCAATTTACAACTAATGCACATCTGTTGATACTTACCATGTGCATCTAACTTTCAACAAAATAACATACAGAGCAGTTGGCTGCAAGTTATTCCAAACCCTCTTGCTAAAGAAAAAACAAATATGGAAAACCCAGGGGATCCTGTACCTAACAGAAGAAACTACTTGGAAGCCAGATATCCCAGAACAGATCTGGAGGAAAAGGTTGTGAAGTTGTTCTCTGTGCTTTGCATTACAGAGATGGAAAGTGAAAGGATATTAATGGTAGCTTGCAGAACAGGAGGTTAAACCATGGAAAGATAGTTTTGGAAGACTAGAATGGGAATCTTTTGTGCTACTTTGGCATTTTTTCCTGGGCCTACATTACTATAATATGACTATGGCATTTCCTTGCTCTGTTTTGCTGAAAGTTTTACATGTTTCATATTATGAATTGATTGTGTCTTTCAAAAATGATCTGTTGAAGTCCCAACCCCCTCAGAACATGAGCTTATTTGGAAATAGTGTCTTTACAGAGGTAATTGAGGTCATGAGGGTGGGCCCTAATCCAATATGATAAAAGTTCTCATATAAAAGAAATTTGGACACAGTTATAGGCATACACTAAGGGAAGATGATGTAAACACACACAGGGAGAAGACAGCTTGATGATGGAGGCAGAAACTGGAGTTATGGTCCTCAAACTCAGGAACGCCTATGGCCAACAGAAGCTGGGAGACAGCCACAGAACAGCTCTCAGAAGGAACCAATTCTGCTGACACTTCTATTTTGGATTTTAGCTTCCAGAACTCTGAGACAATAAACATCATTAAAGCCACCCAGTTTATGGTACTTTGTTATGGCGGCAGGACTAGGAAATTAATACACTGGGCTTAAATCAAGCCCGGGAACTTTTGGTGTTTCCTCCAATTCTTTGCTGCCTATTGAGAAGTAAAATTTCAGATCCTCTCCTAGTAAAATGCCCTTAATTTTATCCTGCACCCAGTTTCCTCTCCACAGCTGCAGGTGAATGGCAGATAAATATAGTCCCTGTGGGGAGGATTCTCCCTTGTTCAGGAGGGTGAACTGCATAAGTGACATGAATTGCATGTGAATTATGATGCAGATTACTTCATGTCAGGACCAATAAAACCTTAGACCTTAAGCATCTCCCAGATGAAGGAATATTGACTGTTCTTAACTATGGGGAGGGTGTTATGATAATAACCAATTCAAACTGGAATATTGCTTTTCTCCAAAGAAGATTCAAACAGGGAGTCGATAACATGAAACTTCACATCAGCCAGTCCAAGATGAAATACTTGCTTGGGTATCGACTAATCAAGAATGTCTTGTCCCTTGTGTTCTTGTGTTGGGAAACAACTTAGACCAGTATCTTTAAGATTTATTCACCTTGTATTTGCACTGATCACATTCATTGAACTGTGGACTGGAGCCAAGAACTATATTTTGAAGCTGAGCTGGTGATAGGCAGACTGTGTCTCGGTCCTTGGAGTGAATCCAGCCATCTGAAATATTGAAGTCTTTCTTTATGATGCTCTAGAGACATTTTCATTATGCTATATTTTTTGTGATCTGCTGAGCCCCACTATTGCATCTGCATGTTTTTCTAAGACAGGTAGAGTCTCTTAGTACAATTATTTGAATAGCTGGTGTAAATGAATGACAGAAAATACCCATGTGAACATTTAAGAAATATAAATAAAATATACCTGGTGAAAAGATAAATATTTTGATTTAATGCACATGTATGTATGTCCATATCCATACCCATATCCATAATAATATTTTTATTTAAGTCCAGTTTATATTCTATAGAGAAAGAGTTGGAGCTTTAAAATTCATTTGCATGTTCATGAGTACTTTACTTTGTCATCTTTGTCCTCAATCCATTAGATATTGTTAACCACCATTGTTACTTCTAGCAATGCTGCTACCACTACTATAGTTACCATTTAGGGGGTATTTACTAAGTAGTGGGCAGTGAGATAATTGTTTTGTCTACAAAGTCCCTTTTAAGCCCCTCAACAACTTTATGAAGTATATATTTCTTTGTGTCCACTTTCCAGACTAGGAAACTAAGGCTTAGAGATATTAAGTAGCTTGGCCAAGATCACATAGTAAGTGTTGGAGCAAGGACTATGAGATCCAGATCTTTCTGACCCCAATGCTTGCATTTTTATCAACGCCACAATTCAGTCTCAAGTGTATTGTTAGGAACACAAGACATTGCATTAAGGTAGGTAAAGACCTGCTCTGAGAGCTCAATTTTTTTGCCGACATCAGTGCAGAGCAGACATACACCCAAGGATGTAGCAGGAGTGCCTCACGGACAGAACAATGCAAAAGCAGCTCCAGTGAAGAAAGAAGCCATTCCTGGCATGAAACAACCGGGACCAGCACCTTTAAATAAAAGTAATGAAGACTCAGTCCCTTAGTGTATATCTTATGCAGCCATAGATGAAGACTGAGAATCTCTTGTAATGAGGACCCTGACTCAGAAAGTGACCACCCAACACAATACCACAGGGGACAGGCACATGTGGAGTGAGCAGAAAAGGCAAAAGAAGGCTAGCACACTTGGGTGACTTGAGAAGAGGAGGAAATGGGTAGGAGGGGAACAAACATAAGTATTTTGGCCACATTTAGTTTAGAAGAGAAATTATAAGTTAATATAAGAAGCCCATATGTAACTGTTTTAAAACATGGCCATGTATCCAGAATGCATCTAGAACATTGCCTGCAATGGCAGCCAGGCAAGAAATATCCTTCCCACAGTCGCCTTTTTTTTCTTCAAAAAGATAGTAGAAGGGTTCTGTTTATCTACATGTTTGTAACTTGTGCAGGCCTCACAAGGGTTATGGACATATTTCGAAAGTTTGGCCCAGTTCCTTATCTCTTCATAGAAGTGGGGTGGTAGGTGAGAACAGTCATTTATGTAGCAAGATTTGAGGGGTGTCTAAAAACTCCTTATCTCCAAAGAGCTCTACTTTTGATGATCCCTTAAATCCATTAGAAATGTTTTTGGGAGAAATTTGGTTTTTAGATTCTATTAAAAGGCAAAATTTCTCTATACCAGAAGGAGGCAGTATGGTGTAGTTGAAATGGGAATAAGCTTTAAGCCATACAGACCTGAATTTAAATATCAAATCTTCCACTTTGTGGCCTTGGGCAAGTTATTTACCCTCTCTGAACTTCAGTTGTTTCACTGATAAAATGTCCTGGATGGTTTTTAAAGTTATACAGATAATTTCCTGGCCAGCATGGCTCAGTGGTTGAGCATCAACCTATGAACCAGGAGCTCACGGTTTGATTCCCAGTTGGGACTCATGCTCAGGTTGCAGGCTGGATCCCCAGCAGGGAGCGTGCAGGAGGCAGCCAATTAATGATTCTCTCTCATCATTGATGTTTCTATCTCCCTCTCCCTTTCCCTTCCTCTCTGAAATTATATATATATATTTAAAGGTATACAAATAATGTATGATAGACAATGACTGGTGTTCTTATTCATGAGCCATCACATCAGCTAACTGAAATTACCATACGGTAGATGCTTTAAGGAGGAAGAGCCCACCAGAGAGTAAAGAGGGGGCAAAAAGGGAAGGTGCACAGACCTTCAAAATATTACCTGAGCCGCAGTTTGTCTAGAGCAGGGGATCCATGAAATTGGATGGGAAAAATACTTGTCTTTATTTTCACTCTGCTCTAAGTGAAATGTATCATTTCCTTTATTATGTACATGAGCAACAAATTCAGTAATAGCAGCAGTATCTGTGAATTTGTCACCAAATCATAGATATTTTAATGATATATTATAGTGGTTAGAGATATTTTAAAATATCGTTTATACTAATCTCTACTGTAAAATTATGATAGATCTTAAGTCCTGCTGCCAATGCTTACTATTTAATATGTTAATAAAAAGTACATAAAATGTTATGCCACAAAATTGTTTTAAAATATTTTTATAGCAGTATTTTAAGATAATTATCTCCTTTTCCCACCTTACTCATTTCTTTATGTATTCTGAGAAGGGGTTCATATAAATCCCACTTCCAAAAGAATTGAAATCAGGTTCCAGGAGTGATACCTGCATCCCCATATTCGTTGCAGTACTATATAAAATAGTCAAGATATGGAAGCAACCTAAATGTCCATCAGTGGATGAATGGATAAAGAAAATGTGACAGACACACATACACAATGGAATATTATTCAGCCTTATAAAAAGGAATTCTGACCTTTGTGACAACATAGGCAGATCTGGAGAGCATTATGCTAAGTGAAAGAAGCCAGACACAGAAGAACAAATACTACATGACCTCACTTAGATGAGGTAGCTAAAATAGTCAGACTCATAGAAGCAGATAGTAGAATGGTGGTTTCCAGGGGCTGGGAGGAGAGGTTATTTGGTCAAAGGGTACAAAGTTTCATTTATGCAAGATCAAAAAGTTCTTGAGATCTGTGCAGCATAGTGTCTACAGTTAATGATTCTGTTTATTATACTTAAAATTTTGCTAAGAGGGTAGATCTTACGTTAAAGTTATTATCACACTCAAAGGAAGAGGGCAAGGGGAAACTTGGTGATGGATATGTTTATGGCATTGATTATGGTGATGGTTTCACTTATCTCAAAACGAATCAAGTCACACACATTAAATATGCACAGTTGTTTGCATGTCTCCATAGCTCCATAAAGAGGTTTAAAAAAAGACAAAAGAAATCTTGCCATATACAACAATATGGATGAGCCTGGAGGACAAAATTCTAAGCAAATAAAAGTCATAAGACAAATACTGCATGATTCCACTTATAGGAGATATCTAAAATAGTCACTCATGGAAGAGAAAATGGTGGTTACAACTTTAAGTTGTTCAATGGACATAAAGTCTGAGTTAAGTTCTAGAGATCTGCTGTATAGCACAGTAGCTATAGCTAACAGTACTGTATGGTATACTTAAAAATTTGATCTGTACATGAGTTAGTAAGTGTTCTTACCACAATTAAAGTGGTACAGCCACTCTGGGGAAAAAATAAGAGTCCACAGAGGGCCAAAGGGGGCTATGGCATGAAAAAATTTAAAAATTTTGTCTAGAACAAGATCCAGAGAGGCAGTAATGCTAATCAGTCACTGAGAAGTTTATCTCCTTTTCTGAGGATTGTTGGTAATGCTAAAAACTTACCACTGTGTCCTAGAAATCAAGCAAAGGGAATGGGTGATCTCTCTCTCTCTCTCTCTCTCTCTCTCTCTCTCTCTCTCTCTCATCTCTATCTCTATATTTATCTTTATATCTGTATCTATATCTACATATTTTTTCCCTACTCATTTTCACAGCCAGGAGTGGTCATCATGGACAAAAAAGGAATTATATCAACGGAATGCATTCCAAAGAGAAAGTTAAATAAAAAGGTTGCTTCTCTGTTTGACCTTGAACATCATATGTGTTTCTTACGGGTAGAAGGAAGTATTAAATTAGTCCAGTAGGGGAACTGGAGCTAAACCAGTTTATTACTTTTTTCTGAAACAGAGATATTCAGTCTGTTCATTCCAGCCCCCTCATCTGTAGGATCGTCAAGATATTTGGGATGTCCTCTGGGGTCTTTATTATCTGGCCTCCACTGATTCTCCCTCCACTTTTCTGTCTTTTAGGTGCGTTTTATTTGGGGGGAGAAAAGGAATACTAAACACTAGGAACAAAGGCTCCTCTCAAGTACAATGATTGAGAAAACAGTAGGGCAAGAGAGTGGGGGATAGAGCTGGGGGCAGAGAGGGAGAAAGAAAAGAGACCATGACATTTCATATGTAGTTTGATCTGGAAAGAATGAGCTAGACTAGTGGCTTATTTTTTTCGCTCATGTACTCCATAAGAGATTTTTTTTTAGCCCTTTGACTATGCCACTTTTATTTTTTTAAGATGAAATTTTGTTGTACATGATATTTACTATAAAAATCTATTATTTTATAAGTTCAAATAATCAAGCTATTATCAGGTAATCATAATATTTATTCATCTGTTGAGTGAACAATAGTAATAACCTCACTGATAGTATTTTTTTAATTAAATTTATTGGGTTAACATTGGTTAGTAGGATCATATAAGCTTCAAGTATACATCTCTATGATACAAGATATGTATATTGCATTGCGAACCAACCACCCAAAATGAAACCATCTCCCATCACCATATATTTGGCTCCCTTTACCTATCCCAACCTCCACCACTATCTTCTGGTAACCATCATACTATTGTCTGTGTGTGAGTTTCAGTTTTATATTCCACATATGAGTGAAATCATATGGTTCTTAGGTTTTTCTGACCGACTTATTTTGCTTAACATAATATTCTCAAGGTTCATCCATGTTGTTGCAAATGGCAGTATTTCATCTTTTCTTATAGCTGTACATATGTACCATATAGTATATATGTACCACACCTTCTGTATCCAATGCTCTATTGAAAGACACGTTGGTTGTCTCCATATCTTGGCCATCATGAATGCTGCTTATGAACATAGGGGTGCATATATCTTTGTGAATAATGTTTGCAAGTTTTCAAGCAGATGCCAGGAGAGGGGCTGCTGGATCATATGAAACTCATCTTAATTTTTTGAGGCACCGCCAGACAATTTTCCATAGTGGCTGTGCCTGTTTACATTCCCACCAGCAGGGAATGAGGGTTCTCTTTTCTCCACAACCCATAAGAAAATGTTGAAAGACTCTCTTTGAATTGACATCTGAAATGTTTATCTTAAATTTAAATAGTTACAAAGAATGTTAGATGTGCTGAATATCATATCCATGATTAAAATCTATTTTCAGCAAAATTTTGGCCTTGCAGATCTAGCTCATTAAATTTATGGAGAGTGTCCATCATATGAATGAATTGGCAAAGCTAGTCCTTATTGTGAAATCGTTCTGCCAAATTGGACCTACTTTCAGTCTGGAAAAAACCCTTATTTTGTTTTTTAATTCAAGTAAGTGTGCTAGTATGCAACCTTTTGGAAACTTTTTGCTTCTGAATTGACTCCAGGAATTGGAGGAAAGAAAGAAGGGAAGGAAGAAGGAAAGAGGCTTCCCATGGGTCCCCCCTGCCTCCTTTAGTATTTCTTTCTGAAGCTCTCTGCTTTTCTAGTAAAGGACAACCCTTAGGAAGAGCCATAGAGGTTTCACATCCCAAGACAATGCAATATACTGGGCCAAGGGTATGCTTTTCATTTGCAAAATGGGAAAAAGACTGTTGGAAAAGAGTCCTCGTGGCCCCATCTTAGGCAGATTAAGTTCAGGGAAGAGGACTTGGAGGAGTTGATTTGACTGTCAAAACCATCCCTACCCATGAGCCCCTTGGAAAGTCTTCATGCACCGAGGCAAACATACCTGTCCTCCACTATACAGCCCCCCTGAGCTACTTCAACTCCATCACAGTTATTCATTGCAGTTTCCCCTGCCTCATCTTGATAGCGGAGGAGAGCAGCACAATCTCCTGAACTCTTTCCACCACTACGTCTACCACTGCCCCAGCGTGGCCACAGGCCCTGGGAGTCAAGTGTGTGTGTGCTGGGGCCGGGCACGGGGTGGTGGTGGTGGTGTTGAAGCACTGTCATCACCTGGAACTAACCAAGTTCAGTGGATGATGGTGATGATTCCTTGTAAAGTCCTCGTGGTTAACCGGCCTTTTTTGGTTTCACAATGCCCTGGCTTTTTTCCCTTTTCTTTTTGAAAAACACTGCCTTTGTTCTCACAGTCCTGCTGAGAAGGAGGGAAAACAACTTGTCATTTCCATGCAGTCCTCGCCATGGAGCAGCAGTGTGGAGCGAACGCCTCTTTTGAAACACAGGAGTTGTTTATGCTCAGAGGGAGAAAAGCTGAAAAAACAGATAGATCTCTTTCTCCAAGTCATGCTTCCACACCCCACTGGAGTGGGAAGGGGCTGTCCCATCAGTACGGTTGTTGGGCCAATTGCATTTTTCCCCACAGGCACTAATTTGCATGGAAATTGCTGCTCTGTGTTGGCAGGACTCTTCTAAATATTTCACCCAAAGAATTATACCCAACATGGGAGTTTGCCCTGTGGGCTGTATCTCTGTTGGACCAGGAAAGTGAAATTCCTCGATGAGAAAGGACCTGCCTGGAGTCTTGATTCAGGAATTACCAGCATAACACTCCAGCAGACTTTATCTGTCTCCCGAGTTGTCTGTGAAAATGTTGTAAATGCTGGGGTGGTACAGAGTTGTGGGGTGGAAGGTGGGTTAGGGTTTTAATCTTGTCTGAATGACTGCAGGAAATGCAAAGTATTTCCCCAAATTTTCTAATATTGGCAGGCAAAAATACTCACTGTGCTCCAGGTTGGAGGAGGAGCAAAGAGGGAGCAGGGTAGATGAGAAATGCAGGCAAAATAGTGCAGCAGCTGCCACACCTCTCATCTCAGTACCTCGGTGGGCCTCCTCCCTATTTCACAGCACCACGTCTTCCCCTTCTCCATCATCAAACCTGGCTTTCAGGGGAATGCCTGACATGGGGCATTCCCCCTTAGGATGGATTGAAATTTGCTGAAGCTTTTCCCAGGGCACAGACTCCTGCACCTTTGTGGTGGAATGAAAAACTTGGGCAGAGGTTTCAGCCATCATAGACAGAGGGGGAAGTTTTTAGTTTCTATTGAATGTTTTGGTAAATCTTGGTATATAGGTAATTGTCTACTGTCTCTTGACTCAAGATTGGCCCTGTTTTTGACATTTTAGTCCTGTGAAATGACCAGAAATTAGAAAGAATCCAGAAAATGAGGAATGAAAATGCCTGAGTGTTGGCAGAGAGTTTGACCTCTGAGGTGCTGGATAAATATATACAAACTAGAGGCCTGGTGCATGAAATTCATGCAGGGGGGGTGTCCCTCAGCCCGGCCTGCACCCTCTCCAATCTGGGACCCCTTGGGGGATGTCTGACTGAGGGATTGGGCCTAAACCGGCAGTCAGACATCCCTCTCACAATCCGGGACCACCGGCTCCTAACTGCTCGCCTGCCTGATTGCCCCTAACCGCTTCTGCCTGCCAGCCTGATCACCCCCTAACCGCTCCCTTGCAGGCCTGATTGATGACTAACTGCTCCCCTGCCAGCCTGATTGCACCTAACTGCCCTCCTCTGCTGGCCTGATGGCCCCCAACTGCCCTCCCCTGCCGGCCTGATCACCTCCAACTGCCCTCCCCTGCCAGTCTGGTCGCCCCTAACTGTCCTCCCCTGTGGCCATCTTGTGACGATGTTAGGGCATGATGCGTGAGGGCATGACAACCACCTAGGCTATTATTAGTATAGATGATTCCCTCAGAGCTTCCAGTCATGGCCCCAGTTCCTTAGATAGAGTTAGCACCCTCAGGAGGTCCAAGGGGGCACCACTGTCAGCTAGCTCCCAAGAGAGGGGTCAGAAATGTTAGCTTGTGGAGAGGAGGCAAGTGACAGGTTGAGCAGGGGAAGCTGACAGGGTTCTTCATGTCAAGAACTTAAAGAGAAAAGACAGTGTATGTACGTATGAGACAATGTCAAATAGGAATAAAACAAATTCAATTCAAAGATGAGCCTCAGGTGCCTACCGGTGAAAGAGAAGTCTGCTAGGTGGCTTTTAAAGCAAGGCTTAAAAGTTTTACTCATTTTCATAAATTGCTTTGTTGATTGGGGGTTTGGGTCTTTTTATGTAATTATAGGGCAGCATTTAGAGAAGGGAGTGAGAGTTTGGACTGAAGGAATTAGGATGGTGTGAGTCAAAACAAAAGAGAAGGCAGAAGGAATGCCAAGGGGAAGGGTGGAAACTTAGTGATCTCACAATGAAAAGGAATAATCAAATGAAAGGAAAGAGGACATGGAGCTTAATTTTTGGGCAATAGGCAGGGATTACAAACTGGCAATCTATGGGTGACATCTGTGTGTTTGTAGTCAAGGGCACACATAGTTTAAAATTATTTAAAAATTGTTGATAACATTTACAAACAGAAACTTGGCATAAAAACCCAGGTTTCTGAGTTCTCTGGGAAAATCAGAGGAGCTGGCAACACTGACCACAGTCCTGTGTGGCCATTACTGGGCAAACTGGGCAGTGGCTGCTTCCTTCTTTGCAGTCTGCACACGCACTCCTAACTGCTGCATTCCTGTCCCCACTCATTTACACCACCTGCTCTGCCTGTGTCACAGTGAGTAAGCAATGGACTCAGTCCTTCTTGGCCTGGGGAAGGGAGGCTGGCCCAGGGACTGGCTTCCTGGGGAGTGGCTGGTCCCTGCAGATGTCCCCATGGACTCCTCTGGTCACATCTTCAATGTAAAGGACACGGTCCTTGGCCCTCCCTCCTGCTCTTTCACCACCTGTAAGGCCAGGCTGCCTTTTCCAAGCTTAGCTGTGAAATACGGAACCTCTGATTGAAGTCTCCAGAAGGCTGCGCCTTAAGTGAGACAGGGTGTGGACATGGATTGTGCTGCTACACAGTCTGTAAACCAACCTTGGAGTCAGCCTCTCGGGCATTTGGTTGCCTGAAATGACAACCGTTATTTTCATTCCTCTGCTCACTACCTTCCTTGCCACCTTCATTACATCTTTACACTCCTGTGTTGTTGATTTCCTTTCCATTTTTGCCAATTAAATGACCACAATTCAGGGAAAGCTAATAAAATGGCAACTGGTGCAAAGGAATAAGCAAATGCCATATAGCATCACAGTAGACAGTAAACAGCGATGGAATATAATGTAGATGATGCTTTGGGGTTGGCTGGAAAGGCCCAGTGGGGCAGGAAGGCTGCTCTGTGGGGCAGTGAAGGGATAGAGTTGCAGACATATAGAGGAGAGGTGACATATACAGTTGAGTTGGCCAAGGACTGCCGCTGATGTTTATAGATCCCAGGAGATCAAGAGTACACATTACAGTGGGGGTGCAGGAAAGTGAGGGGAATGTGTCAGGATAGGGGGGTGGCAGTCACAGGCTCTGTTGAGCATGAATATCAGAAATTGGAAATGGTGATTTAGGGAAAGGAGTTTGCCAGCCTATTGTGGTCACACAATATTTAGTTAATGATTTTATAATAATTAAATGTATTAATAAAGCTGTGAGAAGAGTGGTTGTCCTGTACTTGGTCTCAGCAGTGCAATTAAAAATAAATATGTAAATTAGGTACTATTCCAAGAAAATAATGCATCTAAGAAATACACAGATATGAGTGAGGTGAAAACTGAAACCTAGTTTACTGAAGTATTTTATTTTCATATTCATGCCTTGCTACTGTGTTAATGAACATATTCCTGTCCCTTTCGGTCATAAGGTGATTTAGCCCCACTTACAGCAGGGGCTCCTGATGGCATAGTAGGCAGGGCAGGCACTAAGAATAGCCTGTCCACGATACCTGAATTCAAATCCCACCTTTGCAACTTACTTGCTGTTAATCTTGGGGATACACCTACACACTCTAAGATAATTTCTAAAATGAAGATAATAATACATAACCATTGAGCTGCTGTATTAAAGGATAAAATATCCTTCATATATTTATATGGTGATTAGAGGACAAATATGTAAGCCATACAATTGAATGGATGGGGTCTAGCTAGTCTCAGTAAGTGGTGGCTTTTGTTGTAAGGTGATTTGTGCCACTCTTCTCAGAACCACTTTTGGAAGGTCTCAGATTCTCTGGGTCAAACTAATTACGAGCCTATCAAGCTGTGTAGTATCTGGGTGAGATGAGACTAGGGGCAAAGTGCACAGAGACGCGATTGCCATCAGCATTTAATTCTCTCTCAGCACCTCTGCAAAGCATCCATAAAACTTGTTTACTGAGGAACCCCAGTGGGTAAACATAGTGAAGGGAAGGGCCGAAATGGACGCTTAGCGTCAGGTCTGAAATATCAAACAAGAAAAGAAGAGAAAGACTCTTTCCAGCCTCCCAGAGTGTGCGGGGGGAGCAGGAGGGCAGGAGAGAGTTGAGATGCTTGGGCTTCATGCTGGGATCCTGCTGGCTGTGCTGGGGGAACTCTGGCTTGAAAGCTTTCTTGTGGTTTGACTTTCCGCCACAGCCTAGAAGCTAAATGAGCC
>NW_005353838.1:9217664-9260015 GCF_000412655.1 Myotis brandtii | reverse complement strand
CGGGGGGGGGGGGTGGGCTGTAAGGGAACCCACTGGCTTGGGGGCTTTAAAAGAAAAAGCTGGGGGAGGAGGTGTGAAGGGAGCTGCCCAGAGACCAGGGAACCAGCAGTGCCCTTGGCCTTGGCCAGCAGGGGCTGGACAGCAAGGGGGAAGCACAGTCCAGGCTGCTAACACCTGCTGGCATCCGTGCCCTGCTCCTGAGAGAGCAGCCCCAGCCCTGTCTTGTTTTCTCTGCGTCTCCTGCTCCACCAGCTAAATGCAGAGATGACCCCGTGAGTTCAGACCAGCCCCATACCTGCATCAAACTGGAAAAAAAAGATGTTAACTAAATTATTAAGAACCTCCCTCCCACACTCCATCTCTGCTTAAAAGCAAGTCAAACTCTGCAGACAGACTTGGGAGTCCAAGTGTGACTTCTGGGCTTCTGCATCCTTTCTTCCCAGGGCCCTCGCTGTGCTCCACACTCTTAGTTTACCCTGCAAACTCACTGGCCACACTTGTCCACCCCACTCTGTGCGCGGAGGGAATGCCATGCATGTCCTGCATCAGCCGGGCTCCTCTCTTCCCCTCTGTTGACCTGGCCAGTGGAGAGAAGAGCAGGGGAACCTGTAGCATTTATTCCGGGGCTCCCTCCCTGCTGGCCATGCGGTGGCCGTGGCTGTGCTCCTCCTGAAAGGCCAGCTGTTCGGGGGCCCTCCCCCACAGCTCCAGCTGACAGCTCTCTCAGTCAAAACCCCTGAGAGACAACTGCTACCAGCTCCTTCCTTTGGACTCTTCAGGTGAGGGGTAGCTAGTACTCCCACTCCCCTGTTCCTCCACAGCCATTAGGTCCCTTGTTGATTTTCTTTAACCGGCCCTCTTCATTGAAAGTAGTCCCTTCAGGAAACACTCCCCTTTCTCTTTCCTATGAGCATCTGTTTCTTTCCAGGACCCTGGCTGATCCGTCACTCAAGCTCTCCATGCCCCCGTGGCTCCCTCCTCACAGGACTCTCTCCCTCTCTCATCTCAGTCAATCCAAGGATTCGGCTTCTCTTAGACTCAGCACCACAGGCTTCCTATTCACTCTTCCCCAGACCAAAGCCTCCTTGACCGATACCCACCCAGTCCCTCTCCCTGGGTGCTGGTTAGCAGGGCTGATCTCCTAGAGTTGTGACTGCAGCCTAGGACCCCTCAATACTGGGTTGTCTTCTGCTTCTCTCGAAGCTCCCTGCCCCCCAGATCTGATCAGAAACTCTCATCCCGATCCCAGTGCCCTCATTGAGGGTCGAGACTCCTGCCCCACCTCCCCTGCGGTACCGTCCTCACCGCCTGCTCCAGCACATCCTCTACCTTCTTCCAACCAAACCCCCTGCACGGCCCCCCCTTGTTTTAGCCTGTGTGATGGATGGCACATCCCTCCGCTCCCCCGGGTCAGCCAGAGCTGTGGTGGAGAGCTGTCTTTCAGAGGCTTCTCAGTTTCTAACTCAGGGCACAAGCTTTGATGCCACAAGAAGTGACGGTGCCAGGGAGCACAAGCATGTTGTGTTTTGTATCGCCCTGATTCGGCATGGTAGCAACTGTTGATGAAATGTTTTCCTGAAATTTGTAGAACTGAATAAAAATGTACAATAAATATGAATGTATACATTTGTACATATAGCAACCTATTATAGTACACTGATGATAGATACTTTCTCCATATCCAAGTGGGATTGTGTACCGTTAGGCAATGAAAGCTATCAGGGCAGACGGTACCGGACCCCTTCCCCTCTCAGCTGAGGAGCATTAGCCCAGCACCGTGCAAATGCGGTCAGCAGTGAACCCCCACCTCCCTCCCGTGAGTGAAGTGTGTTCTGCAATGCAAGTGCCTACTTTCTGCCATCTAATCTAAAGAGTGCTTTTAACCCCTAATGGCTGACATAAAGCCACTAAGGGCTAGTTCTGGACTTGCCGCAAAGAAACACAGGAAAAGCAGCACCCTGGTGTCTGTGATTGGAGGAAATTTCAAGGAAGTGGTAGGGGAAGGGCAGCATTAGGGATGGGTGGGAGGTCTTTGCCATCTTGATGAACCTCAAAAACGTCCCTTGCCGGGGTCCAGCCCCAGTGGTCCAGGGGTTCCCAAAGGTGTGGACAGAGTCGGCGAAGAATGTTTTACACAGAGACAGTGTTCAGAACTCTCTAGCTCTCTTTAGTCTCTGTGGATCTTCCTGTGCCTGGCTGAGGCCACAGAGAAAGATCCCAAGGCAAACCGAGCCTTTATTTTATAGTCAGAGGTAAACAAAGTAGTGGTTACCAAAGTTACACTGTTCTTGTGAGTTTCACTTGTTTTTGTTCTTGTTCTTGCTGCACTTCCCTCAGCCCATTAGCTTCCCAGATAAGATCTAGGGAGCGTCATAAGGTCAAGCCTAATTATGCTTAAGAGGACTGTGCCCTCTAAGCTGGGACTTGTTTGTGACTTTGCCAACAGGTCAGTCCGAGTTTTAACCCTATAGCGGCTCCCCACAGTCCCTGCAGCCTGGGAGGATTGTCCAAAAATGGTAGGCACGGTAGCTGGAAGAAACAAGTGAGGAGGCCTGTCATGACTCAGGAGAACCAAGGAGGGTGTGTCTGTGGATGATGACTTTGGTACTAACATGGGCATGGTATTCATTATTATGCAAAGAGATGATGCTCTAAGCACCACGTTCAGCCAGCATGCCCATATCCAGCACTGTAACGACCGGCTGTGCTAAAAGGACGCCAGGAGCCTGCTCTCTGTAGCAGTTACCCTGAATGTGTTCTGATAAGTGCAACAAAGGGAAAAAATTGCATTTCCACATAGAGCTGGCGAGAGCTTTGCAGAATAGGCCAAACAATGTAAGCGACAGCTTTGCAAAAGAAGCCAAAATAAGCAGCTGTCATGCATTCATCAAATTCAGGGCTCTCCCAAGTATTAAATCAATCCCATCAAGGCAGTTCTGTTGCGGATGGATGAATGAATTGAAGTAGATGTATAGCTTTAAAAGGGCTTGCCACTTGGAGTAGAAAACATGCTGTGAGGCTCAGTGGCTTGGCGCCATTCTTTCAGAGCCTGACAGTATTACTTTGTAGGTTCCAATTTTGTTGCTCCTGGGCTTACTTTGTTGAATTGTGCTATTTTAAGAGTATTCTATTTTCCAAGAACATAAGATCAAATTCAGAACATTTGCACGGCGGGTTGTAAAGAGCCATGGTCAGTCACTCAGAATCATTAATGTCTAAGTCAGTGCTTACCCCATTAGTTTTTTTTGGTGATTGTTGCAGAAGAAATAGTATCTGGGTCTAACTTTATTATAATAAAGTATCTAATTGTTAAAAAAATTTTAAAGTTTATTATGTTTAAATATATTTTTATTCAGAGAGGGAGGAAGAGGGAGGGACAGAGATAGAAACATTAAGGATGAGAGAGAATCATTGACTGGTTGCTTTTCGGATGCTCCCCACGGGGGATAGAGCCTGCAAACCCAGGCATATGCCCTGGCCAGGAATCAAACTGTAACCTCCTGGTTTATAGGTCGACGCTCAACCACTGAGCCATGCCAGACGAGCTCTAAGTGTTTTTTTTTTGTTTTGTTTTTAAATTATCAATTTGACTATTTAAACATGGGTGACACATAGGAGTCTCTCATCTTAATTATTTATTAAAATTTAAGTGGGAGTGAAATAAAAAAAAGACTCTGTTTTATGTATAAAGACTGGCAAGGCTTAAGTTGTTTTTATTTCCTGGAGGCAATGATGAGTTGACATTGATCTACTTATTTTATTTCACCCAGTGATCATGCTTGTGTAGTAAGTGGCTGGGGTTTGCAAATTCATCCTGGACACATGAGAAGTGGCCTGTTAACACAATGAGTTGAGCACAGTGGCTCAACTAAGTCTAGCAGCACAAAGAGCCATGCTCTATTCCCTTGGTTTCTTGTTTCTCTAGGAGCACTTGTATTTTCTAGGTATTGGCAAACTGAGTAAAGGTAAGGAACAAGAACCAACATTCACCTATCCTTATGGAATAACTTTCTCTTTAGCCATTGCAAATAATTATCTTTAAAATGTCATTCAATGTACTTTTCCAAGGAATTTTAGTGTGGGACAGTTTGCATGAATGAGCAGAATTTCCCAGTATGAGGAGAATTCTCGTAACATTATTTGTCTATTATGGACGTGTTTTGTTTATTAGCTCTAAAGCTGTTCAAAGAAGCCAAAAGATTTAACCTCAATACATATTAACTCCAGAAGCATAAGTCATTCAGAGTTGAGAATACTGGAAGAAAGCTAGGAGTAAATTTCAAATGGAAATAGACAGGTGAGAGGGTTTTCTCATTGGAGAAATTGGCTGACACTGAAATGAACTACTTAGGAAAACTGTCTAGTTTTTTTGTCCTAAATACCTTTAAAAATAAGCATAGATCCCTATTGTTCTGTAGTGTTTTGATTCATAGACATAAAGGAATGGTCCAGAACAAGACTTTTCAATCTATGCTCAGTGAGGGGCTTCTTGGGGATAGGGGGAGATAGGTAAGCATAGATCCCTATTGTTCTGTAGTGTTTTGATTCATAGACATAAAGGAATGGTCCAGAACAAGACTTTTCAATCTATGCTCAGTGAGGGGCTTCTTGGGGATAGGGGGAGATAGGAGGAAGGTGGGGTGAGCTGGTGGGATATGGTTGCCTCTTCTCTGAGGATGTGCTATTAAACATAGAAAACAGATGCAACCCTCACCTACTTACTTAGTTCCAAATTTTAAATTCTGACAAAAGATGATCAGAAGCAAATATTAATGGCTGAAAAGCATAGAAAAATTCACTTTGAAATGAGAGAATTTCTTTAAATATTGTGGCTAAGAGAGCTTTCATTCAATTTTTAGTGTATATATGTTAGATATATAAAAAGGTTATTGTGTGGCTCATAGTAGACACTCAATATTGTTGAATGACTGGGTATAGAGGAGAGCAGTTATGGCAAAAATACATTTGGCTTATTTATTACTTGAATGGAATTGTTGTATAGAAAAAGGGTCAGCATGCTTTTCTGGAAAGGATCAGGTAGTAAATATTTCAATTTTGTGGGTCATACTATCAATGCTACAACTACTCAACTCTGCTGTTGTAGTTTGAAAGCAGCCAAAAGTAATGGACATAACTGTGTTCCAATAAAACTTTATTTACAAAAACAGACAGCATGCCAGATTTAGCTATAGTTTGGTGGAGAGCATAGGTATGATCAAATCTCTCAGCTTCAAGACAAATTGAGATTAATCAATAGGAGAATTAGGTATGATAGCAGCTTATTGGGTCAACAGTTTGTGTAAAGAGGGTTCTAGACTTTTATTTCAGAATAGCTGGATAGAAAGCAATTGCATGTATATGTTGGCATATCTTTATTTCATTTTGCTGTCTTTTTAGCAAACTTTTTCTCTCTGCTCTTAAAATTCCTATAAGGTCCTTCTACATAAGAAAACATTAGAAAAATGTATTTATCATTCAGAATGGGAAGTCTGATTTATGAAAAATTTTATGAAAGCTGTGTTTGTAGAATTTTTAATCCATAGAATTAATTCCCTTTCCTTTTTAACACAGATACATCTTCCTTCCTTCCTTCCTTCCTTCCTTCCTTCCTTCCTTCCTTCCTTCCTTCCTTCCTTTTGTTTTGTTAATCTTCACTCGAGGGTATTTTTTCTATTGGAAGGGACGTGGAGAGACAGAAACTTCGATGTGAGAGAGACACGACTGGTTGCCTCCTGCATGTGCCCTGATGGGGGCCAGGGACTGAGCCTGCAACTGAGGTATGTGCCCTTGACCCTTCAGTCCCTAGGCTAATGCTCTAACCACTTTCTGAGGAAGGAGCCAGTAGGGATGGAACCAGATAAAGTCAATGTGTTCACAGTAGGCAACCCAGTATGACCAAATGCAGGATGTTAAGCACATTTCTGGCAGGAGCAAAAATGGCTGACTCATAAATCAACACACACACACACACACACACACTTTTCAATAATTACTGGCATGTTTTTGTATTTTATTTTATCATTATGGCATCTCAATATTTTTATTTTATTTTTATATAATTGCATTGGTTCAAACTCTTCCATATTTGAGCAGTTTATAAATAGGACATTAATTGTTTTGAGTTAGAACAGTAAAAGGAAACAGTTTTTGTGCTAGGTGGATTTATGATATAAAACTATCTCATTAACCTTACCTACAGAACCACCAGCATGGCAAACAAAACAAAACAAAACAACAAAAAAACAACCCAGGACAAAATAGTGTTTCAGTATACAACTATGAATAAATTTGATTATGCAAATTCCTTTTAAAAAAATAAGTAGCTGATAATTATGAACTTTCGTGATTGTGTCTAGAAAGTATCTAGAAATTTAGCAAAGTTGGTCCTGGGCTTTTCTGTGGATCTAAGCAAGTCTTTTAGCTTTTACCTCAGTTTTCCACTTGGAATATGGAGTATTATTTTTAGAATCACAAATTTAAATTAATGAGAAGTGGTAAGAGATTAACCTATCTGACCATATGCCTTTATTTTTACTTTATGTTATTTTAGTTTTACTAATGAAGTACCAGAAACTCAGGTGAAATGGTCTCAGAGCTCATTAGAGGTGCAGGGGTTCAGAGGGTCTCGCTTTACACCAGCTTGCCCTGAGGTTTCATAAGAACAGGGATTCTTGGCGAAGGCAGCTGGTTCGGTCAGGGGCCTTGAGGTTATTCACCGGTAGATCTGTGAGCTTTCCATGGTTGCACCGGTCCTGTAGTCCTCTCTAAATTTGGCTGGTGAGAGGGAAAGGCTCTGTCATGTGGGGCTGATGACAAGAACAGGGATCGATCTCCTTGGGAGTCCTTCTCAACACCTCAGTCATCTCAAAGGAACAGAAGCCATTTCTAGCTCCTGTTCGGTAAATAAGATAATAAATAGGAAATCTGGGAAATGGACAGTTCTGTTTCTAGTGCCCAGCACTGTGCTAGTAGTTTCGGTTCTCACAGTTAAAATACACATTCACATTTTTAAAGGGTTAGACAAGAGTACAGCAAAGTATGTTCTTGGAGAAAAATCACCAGATGTTTGGTGAAGAGACCTGGTCCTAATTGTGGTTCTTTTGTTCCTAGATCTGTTGTTATTTGTAGCCCTGGGTTCATCATGTGGCCTCTGAGCCTCACCTGTAAGGAGGGGATGCTCCTATCTATCGCGGGGTATGGTGATAATGAAGGGGAATCCCAGCTCCACTGTTTCCTAGTGCTGTGTGACCTAGGGGAAGTTACTCAACCTCTCAGTGCCTGGCACATAGTAAGCACTTAATACATGGTAGCTATTATTATTATCATTATTATAGAAAACTGCTTTGAAAGAAAGAGCTATACTAAAGGAAAGAATTATTTATTAGTATCTAAGTTGCCCCTAAAAAAATTGGGTTTAAACACATTTCTCATAGTGTGGGAATCCAGCGGTACTTGGTAGATGGGACTTGTTCCAAATATTACTTCCTCTCCATGTTTCTCATTTTTCTTTCTTTTTATTGAAGTTTTTTCCTTCTCCTTATGTTCTATTTCTTTCCATTTTTTTTGAAAATGAAAAGTGATCTTGAAGGATGGAAGATTAAATCTTTCAATTCCTCAGTATAAAGAGGCTATAAAACTGCAATATAATAATGCTAACAATAAAAATCACATGTAGTCAAATCTGCAGGCAGTGAAAAGACTGCGCTCAGTTGAGTTTTTGGTGTGGCTGCTGAAAGCCTACAAGTTTTCCAGAGCCCTGCAGGATGCTGAGCCCAGTCCAGGCTGTGAGGCATCCCCGCAGGGCAGCAAAATTGTTGGGAGCGGGTGGGAAAGGGCTTTTTAAAATTTTCTCTCCCATGTATTTGTAAGTTTGAAAGGACACAGAAGGTTTATTGGGTAAATAGATTAAAGGTGTGTTCAACTGTGAACGATGTATTTGGCTGGGACTAATACTATGCGTACAGACTATTTTAAAAGTGGGTGTTGTGGAGGTTGACAATGGTAAGGAAGAGGGTTATGTGTTACTGAGACTACTGGGAAGTGACTAGGAGGCATTTGGATAGATATCCTACCAGTTCCTGCTGTGTGGCTCTGTCTAACTTACACAGCTGGCTCTTTGGAGGAGCACTCCGCAGGACTCTCCAGCTGCCTATAAATAATAAATGTTCCTACATAGAGAAGAGGAGTCCACGACCACCAGGCAGTGATTGCTACCCACTGCCAGCTCCACCTCTATCTATCTATCTATCTATCTATCTATCTATCTATCTATCCATTCATCCACCCACTTGCCCACCCATCTATCTATCATCTATGATCTTGGAGTCAATTGAATTCAAAGAGACTTGCAGAAATTGTCAAGAATCCAAAGTGAGGAGACATAAGTGTCTTAATCCACATTAAGGACAAACTGTGAAATGGGTTTGGACACAGTCAATCTCAGGAGACTGTTATATCCGTAGTTTAGTGAAGAAATCATTCATTTGCAAATTGAGAAAGTCCCCATTAAAGCAATGTGATTTAGCTGATAAGAGCAATCCAGAAATTATACTGAGTTTGAGCAACAGTATACATATTTAAATCCCCCAAGAACGTGTTTATGCAGAGAAGAGCAGTAATGGCCTATTGTACCCATAATCTGTGCATTAAAGAGCCCCACAGTGCACATTTACACAGCAGACCATGGCCTGACTTCAGTGGCAATGAGCTGTGGACTGAACACTCATTGAGAGCTACCAGGCACTTCCCCTTACTTGGTAATAATAGCTCCACTGGAACCCTTACACACTTAGGATCTTAGTGTAACAAGCAGGATGGAATGAATGCATTTCCGACTTTGCTTTTATAAAGTTTTTTTTTTCAATTTCATTTTAAAGGCTCATTTCTATTGGCATAAACTAAACACAAGAATTCCCAGAAATATAAATTGAAAATGAGAGTTTAAATGTATACTGACAATGTTATTCAGAATTGAGGCATGTTATAATATGCCATATGTCATATATTGTCCAATATTGCTTTGGTATGCAGACATAATTAATATAAACTCACCATTAATAGTATGATATATGATCTAGGAACCTTTACTATATAACAAAAGCCAACTAATACTTATCTCTAATGTGCCATAATCCTTACTCACATCACAAAGCATTAACAAAAGGTATACACTCCCAAGGGTTTATTTGAACTTTTTTCTGGTTTAATTAGCTTCTTCATTTTAATTAAAGTTCAATACAACATTTACATGGTGTTTAATCTGGAAGTTAATCCTGTTTTCTTAAAAAGATTAAGTACAGTCATAAATATGAAATAATGATGACTGTATCTCATAGGATTGATGCTTTGGCTACATGGACAACTTCTGCTGGAAATAGGAGCATAGGTTTTTCTTTAGTATCCTTTTGTTAAGACTTTAATGCCACAAGAATAGCTTTCTAACCAATTAAGAGCTTCCATAAAAGCCATATTCCCACCCCAGCCCTGACTCTAAATGTTAACGTTAAAAAAAATTTATCTTTATTGTTGAAAGTATTACAGATGTCCCCCTTTTTTCCTCATTGACCTTCCCCTCCCTGCTATCCTCCTCCCCCGACCCAGGCCTTCACCACACTATTTTCTGTGTCCATGGATTATGCATAACACATATAAGTTCTTTGGTTAACCTCTTTCCATCTCACCCCCTTTCTCTCTGAGATTCACCAGTCTGTTCCATGCTTCTATGTCTCTGGATCTATTTTGTTCATCAGTTTATTTTGTTCATTAGATTTCACTTATGAGTGAGAACATGTCATACTTGTCTTTCTCTGTCTGGTTTATTTTGCTTAGCTTAATCTTTTGGATTTGAGGTAGAAGCCCAAGACCTGCTCAGCTACAGTATGTGTGTTTATGGTCCACTCATCTTCTAGGAGTCTCCCCATCGGTGCCCAGTTCATCTTGACCAGGGAGTCCGCTCTTTTCCTAGAGGCAGGCATGCTTGTTGAAAGCATTCTTCTCTAATCCAACTCTTGCCTTTCCCCTTGGCAAATTCATTGCCTATGTGGGCAACCTGTACAATAAGTATCCTGTCTATCTCTCAGTTCCTTGACCTCCACAATGATAATGACTCTCTTCTGCTCTGACTTAGCCATTCACTTCCATGGTTGCACTCTAGACTTGTCATTGCCAGAGACTGCATCACCTGGAAGTCACTTACGCAAAATGCTGTTCTTTAACCACCACTTCCTTTCCTTCCTGCTTCCACTATGGTACTACTTCGTTAAGATCTCTAGTCCATCAACCTTTCCATCTCCTCTTATCCTTTTGTTCTTCCAAATTCACTTACATTTCATGGTCATTTTAACCTCTTTCTTGCAAATATTCTCAGTTTCCTTGCCTTACTCATTGCATAATAATACTCCTATATTGGATGAAACCAGTCATTCATTCATTCACCTTTCCCATGTCCATTCCCAAATGGAATATTTCCCATCATCCAAACATGCTTTTGTACCCCCACTTAAGAGAGTTCCCCCTTAACTTCACCTTCTCATCAATTGCCTCTTTCACAGTCAAGATCCTATGAAAATTTGTATATACATATTTACTTCATTTCTTCACTTCTTATTTGCTCTCTGACCAGTTCCAATTTGGTTTTCACTTCCACCTCTCCAACAGAATTCATCATGCTAAGGTTCTCAGGCACTTCCATCTCCTCAAGTTTAATGGACTCTTTTTAGTCTACATTTCTTTTGCTTTATAGCGGTTTTTGTCAGAGCTGCCAATTCCTGCCATTTTGAAATACTTCATCTCTTGGCTTCAATGGCACCAGCTCTGTTTTGGAAAGAAAGTATTTTCTCCTATTCAAACTCTATGTAGTTGTAGAATATCTCAGAGTTTGTCCTGGATGCTCCCATTTTCCCAAATTCTTGAGAATTTTGAATCCTAAACATTCAAAATACATCTATATGAAAAATACAAGTCTACACCAAGACCTGTACATGAATTTCATAGCAGCTTCATTCACAATAGCTTCAAGTTGAGAAAATCTGGAAGTCCATCAATAGGTAAATGGATACACAGAATGTATTATTTATATAATGGAATACTACTCAGCAATAAGAAAGAATGAACAATGGATACACATGACACCATGGATGAATCTCAAATATAAGTGAAAGAAGATTGACATAAAAGAGTACATGCTATATCATTCCATATATCTAAAATCATAGAAAATGCAAGATAATTTCTAGTGACAAAAAGCTGATCAGCATTGCCTGAGGCTGGGGCAGAGGGAGGGATGGGCTGCAAAAACACATGAGTAAAACCTCTGGGATGATGGAGATGATCTGAATCTTTATTGTGAGGGTGGTTTCATAGGTATATACTCATGAAACTGAACACATTAAATAGGTTCAATTTATTATAAGATATACCTCAATAAACTTGATTAAAATCTGCTGACAATTCTTGCAGTTAAGTTTTTAATATAGATCTCTCTTATGAGCCTCAGGCTGTGGATCCAATTATTCATGTGACTCACCATTTTGATATTTCATGGGAATTTCAAACATAATACATTTAAAACTGAATCCTCCCAAACTTCAGTAAATTACTGTCTCAAGAAGACCTCAAAATACAGTGGTTTAAATGAAATAGGAATTTACTTTTGGCTCACAGGACAGTGTGGAGATGGGGGATCCAGTGCTGGTAGGATGACTCTACCATCCTAACCCCTGGATTCCATTTCTGGGTTCCAGGAATGCTTCAGTTCTCCTTGTATCCCAGCCAGCAGGAGCAGGGAAAGGATCAAAGAAATGCCTGCATATTTCTTTTTTAGGAGCATAATCCAGAAGTGTCAAATGGCCATACTTCATGATAAGGGTGGCTGAGAAATATTGTCTTTATGCAGTTATGTGTTCAGCTACAACTTTATTTCTATAGCAGAAGTGGAGAATTGTTATTGAGTGACAGGGCTTCCATCTTTCTCCATGGTATGTGGGAACTTAAGCAAATATGTTTCTGTGGGACCTCTTTCTATCTCTGCAATTTGATTAAAAATGTATTACAAAATACAATACGCAAAGTAGTGTTTTGGTGATGAAGATTTGGAAAAATGGGTAGAAGAGTTACTTACATAGTGGTTGGTATATTGTTGAATCAGTGCACATGCTCATGTTCTTTATAGTGAATTGCATTTTTCCTGGCTAATTTTGTTACTCCTATGTAGTTAAAAAAAAGCAACACTGTTATTATTCACAATGACATGACTCTCCAGAACTTTTTATATTGAAACAGTATAGATCTTGTGGTTACAGTACCATAATGCCATTTATTTTAATGCTGGTTATATTATGACTTATGATATGGCATCATCTACCTTGCCACCCTTGAATATTGACTTCCAATGACTCTTTTTTGTTTGTTTGTTTTTTAATCCTCACCCAAGGATATTTTTCCATTGACTTTTAGAGAGAGTGGAAGGGAGAGGGAGAGACAGAGAGAAACATTGATGTGAGAGAGACACACTGATTGGTTGCCTTCCACATGTGCCCCAACCAGGGCCGAGCATCGAGCCTGCAACCGAGGTATGTGCCCTTGACTGGAATCAAACCTGGGACCCTTGGGTCCACAGGCCGAAGCTCTATCCACTGAGCCAAACCGGCTAGGGCCCAATGATTTTTTAAGATAGTTACTCTGGTCCTAGCCCATTTGCCTCAATGATTAGAGCATCGGCCTTGTAGACCAAAGGGTCCTAGATTTGATTCCAGACAAGGGCACATAACTTGGTTGCAAGCTCCTCCCTGGCCCAGGCCCTGGTTGGGACTCGTGCAGGAGGCAACCAATCGATGTGTTTCTCTCACATTGATATTTCTCTCTGTCTTTCCCTCTCCCTTCCACTCTCTCTAAAAATCAATGGAAAAATATCCTAAGGTGAGGATTAAAAAAAAAAAGATTGTTACTCTGCTTTCTTGATGAAAACTACAAGTCTTACCCGGAGTATTCAGGAAAATGCAAACCATCACTTTCTTGTAGTTTTAAATTTTCTATTCTTAAATTTATGGCATAAAGGTAGAAGAACAAATCTTCCAAATACTCTTCAGGTTGGAATCACTGCATCAACAGAATGTGATCTCTTACAGTGTTGACTGCACCTCTCCAGGGCACAGGATGAGGTACCCATGGGTAGAGAGGAACAGACCATTTGCATAAGGAATGTCCACCTTCAGCACAGCTGAAGACTGACTTGGGCAAGCACGGCATCACTACATTCATGGGGGGCAAGAGAAGGCCTGGGTTAAAAGGGTCTGCTGCCACCTGGGAGCAGTGGTCTTGGCAGCCCTCAGAGAAGGTAGTCACTCCTCCAGCCCAGGTGGACTTGCGAAGCCTTTCCTTTCCTCCTCGGTGCAGGCACAGAGATGCAGGCTGCGTTCCTCTACTCATAAAAGGTGCCGCCAGCCATCTTGTATGTTTTTTCTAGGTGACAGTCAATAGTGTGGGACACAGTGTCCTCAACCTCTCCTGACTTCCAGCTGACTTTGAAGATAAACATCCAGTCTTTTTAATGGTAAAGGTATAGAATAACAAGGGGAAGCTATAAGCTTCCAGTAAAAAACAACAAAGGCTAAGTTATCATGGTCATGATTCTTGAGCTAAATAACATAGAGTATAGTAATTGGAAGTCCCTTTGGAGTCTTACTCTTAGTATAAAGATGGAGTTTCCCAAGGTACCCTAAACACTGAAGGCTTCTTCAGCTCCCGTTGGAGGTACCTGCCTGGCCTGGCCAACCAGCCTTGGCAGAATCACAGTTGTCATCTCATCTCTATGCAGTTCTGAGGCCTGCCATGTCAGGTGTCTCTCACCAGTTTCCATTGTCTGGTGGCCTCACACAGTTTTAAATATATAGTTGTCTGTAGATGTCAATGCAACAAGACTAATGGAATGTCTCAGCTGTTACATTTTACAACCATTATCCCCATGGCAGCTTGAGCAACATCACGGGGAATGATTGTTTTCTCCAGTTTGAAGATGAGAAAATGAGATGCAGAAAGATTAAATAATTTTCCAAAGTATGTCTGACTCCAAAGAACTCAGTGTTTCTATCTCAGTTGTTCTCTCAAATGGAAGGAATAAAACACAGTTTATGTGTCTCACCCTGATGCCACCAGAGAAACTGATTTGGAGGAATTTTGACTAGCCAGTGCCAAATATCTGTCTCATAGACTACTTGTTCCTGGAGCTTGTGCGCTACAAAAAGAAATATATCTCCATAGGAGATTAAGCTGGACACAGCCTGGCCATCTGCTCTCCTGGCAGGGGCTGGCATAGGCTGCCTTATGGATACGGGAAATGGTGCAAGGGCACATCACTGGCCAACAGTCCTGCTGGCAGTGAGGCACAGAGCCAGACAGGCTCCTCAGCTGCTGACTGCTGTCAACATCTTGGAGTCCATGGAGCAGACATAGTGAAAATTGTATGTCTTGAAGGCAAGGGATGAGGTGGAGTCAGTAGCAGTATAGCTCCAGTGGTGAGAGAAGACTACATTTTGGCCAGCAGCCCTGCTAGTTATCATGCTAGGTGCTGTGGTTAGGGCAATAAATAAGAGGGTATAACAGGATAGAAAGACATTAAGTGTTAATGCACATAATTATTTAGTTACTATTGTGATAAACTCTATGATAAAAAAGTAGAGTGTTCTTTATGGTGTATAATGGGGAGATCTGAGTCTGGCTGTGTAGTGAGTTTCAGGGAAAGTGACAGTTAGAACAAATCCTGTCCTGATTGATCTGAGTCAATAATGGCGATCTCAAGGCCTTGCCATTCATTGAGTTAGGCATGTGTTAGGTCACCACATGTGATTGGTTAGGACATATGTTACAATTTTGGCTGAGGTAAAGGAGAAGTCTGCCAGTGAGTTTTTGGGTATGGTTAGCTCACTCTTTACAAGGAAGAGGCAACCTTTTCTGCATCTGAATGTTGTCAGGTCTGAATGTGAGTGGAGCTCACTTGAGGGAAAATCCTACTCACCAAACACAGAGGAGGAAGGTGAAGAGAATTTGGGTTCTCGTTGGCTTCCTTAACCATGCAAGTCAACACGAAGCATCCCTGCTTTGGAGTTTTCAGTGTGTTCCTTATATGTGAGCCAGCTGGTTTGCGTTTCCATTTCTTTACAACTGAAAAGACAACAACAGAAGTTATCTAGGTAAAAAGTATGAGTGGGGAAGGCCACTCTAGATAAAAGAACACATGTGCAGCCCTGAGGTGGAAACAGAAAGTGGTTCCATGTGGCTGGAGAGCAGTGAGTGAGGAGGAGTGGGTCAGGGTCCCAGTGGGACGCTGGAGAAGTTGATGGGGTCAGATCATGCCCCTGTCAGTTTTGGACACTAGTTAGTAATTTATATTTGTACTCCTTACAGGTGTATTTAGGCTCATAATTCTTTGTTTTGAATGACTCCAACAGAACACTAGATGATTCTTTTATTTTTATATAGTGGAGGACGGGAATAATTTTGTACCTTGATGGTCTACAATATGAGAAAAAAATTAGTAGTTTACTTGGTTTAGGCAAGGGTAGCCTGAAGTGATTTCTATCTGTTGCTCCTGAATTGGCTATCTAATGGGACTACCTGAGGGTTACCCAGTCTCAATGGCATTGAATTGGTTCCTCAGCACTTAAGCATTTTGAGCAGTACTTTAGAGAGTAGTTACATTGGTTGAGTTTGTTAGTATGAAGCTGGTGATCTTCAAATTCTTTAGTCTAGGGATCTGAGGGAGAATCAGGGAATTCTATAAAGTAATGAGGATGAAGGTCCAGTGGCTCTTGCAAAAGAGTTCCTGAAGGGTCCCAGCAGGTGGGAGAGGCCCAGGGGAGTAATAGGTTAGACAAGAGACCTGCCTGCTTAGCTCAACCTTGCCCAGTGTCTTTGGTTCTTCTACACGTGTAGGGTCTTTGCTCATTTCTTACCAGGCTCCTCTGGCGGTCTGTGTCTTCTGGCAAGAGAGCCTTCTCTGGGTGGTAGACTGCAAGATGTGGACGCTGGAGTCCAAAAGCTCAGGCTTTGGAAGCAGATGCCACTTAGCAGCTGTGTAAACTTGAGCACATTATGTAATGTCTCTAAGCGATAGCTTAGTCATCTGTAACATGGTAATAGTAGTAGTGCCTACCTCATAGAAATGTGAAGATCAAATGAAGCAATCTATGGCAGTTCCTCAGCACAGCACAGATGTTCAATCTGTTGTAGCTGTTATTTAAAACCATCATTGTTCATTCATCATCACTGGTATTGGTATTTGTGGGTTGGGTCCTGACCTTCCTATGAATGCAGTATGGAGGGCACGATCTCCTTTGCCATCGTCCCAGTTAACACAGTGCCGCCACACACCTGTTTATTGTGCTGTGTTCCAGGCACTGTAGTGGGGTCTGGGCACGTAAGAAAGCAATAACAAACACGCAATCAAAACAACCCCACAGCTTTCAGAGTTCCAGAAAGAATAGCTTGGCTTTACCATGAGCGTTTATTTTTCACACACAAAAAAAGATGTAAATTAAGAATGTGATTGTGACTCTGAATTTTAAAAACTATGACTGTTAAAGGTCTTTTAAAAAGTTTCCTTGCAAAAATGTTTAGTATTTTGATTTGTGCTGAACCTCTTAAATCTACGAATTCATTGCAAGTGCCTCCTATTCAGAGAGGTTTTATTTGGGGGGGGGGGGTGTATGTGGACCCTCTGGGATGTCTCCAGCATAAGCACAGCTCTGAGCAAACCATGCTTTGCAAAGTCAGTTATTTGTTTTACTTCTGCCAGAATATTGAAAGTTTGCCTGGTGAACATTCCCTGAAATCAAAATGACTTATTATCAGGCTTCCTTTGCGTTTGATCCTGCTGCAGGATGGTGTGTTTTCCTAATGATGCAGAATCTCTCGTTAAGTTCAGGAAACAGGATATAAGGATAAGTCAATTGACTCAATTTATGGACATAATAAAACGGTCCCTATTACCTTCAGCAGTCAAGGCAAGACAAGGTGAAACACAGTGTTGTAAAGTTATTATGACAAAATAGTTTAGTATTTACCTGGCCAAATAAAGTGAAAATACTGCATTTATTTTTGAAGCAGCATTTCAGACATTATGACCTAAAATTAATAGTGGTAGACGATCATTTATCCTGTCGCACAGGGATATTGCAGAGTTCACTCAAAGCCAGGAATATCTGCCATTAAATCATGGCAAATGAAAAAAAATTTTTTTGAAGTATTTCCTTGTGTCTGCTCTATGTCTACTGTTGGCCCCACCGAGCCAGTGTTAACAGCTAAGGCATTTCTTTTTCCATCTTGTAATATAATTAAAAACAAATTTAGAAGCAGAATAGATGTTTTGTACGTTATAGCCCTGTTCGTTTTAAGGGAAGGCATTGGCAATGCACACAGCTGTTTCTGACAATTATAAACTCAGGAAAGAGAAAAAGGGAGGAAAGAAACCAAATTGACCAAATATGGTTGCCTTTGTTTTCCACTGGGAAGTCTTTGGGATGGCTGTAGGACAAATAGATGTAAATCAAATATTTTTAACCTGCTGCATTCCATAGGAGATGGACATGAAGCTAAAGGGGTAGAGAATGTTTCAAGTAGTTGAAGATAGAAGGCATCTAAGGGGTACATATGATAATAGTAGCTTATGAAAATGTTTAAGGTTTGGGCTAAATTTCAGTGAATTTCTGGCTTTTGATTATTTTCTCAACTCTAGAGTCTACAGTCTAACGTGATTTTATGTTTCTGAATTAAAATGGACTATAATTCCAAGTTGGGTAAGTAAGACTGTGGGCATAGAGCAGAGAGAAACAGTTCTAAGTTTTGCTTTGAATATCATCTGTTTGCTAATGTTGATTGTGAGTTGCAGAGTGAGCAATAATTAGATCCTTCAAGTCTTTTGCTAGCTATCAACTGCATAAGGCCTACCCCCGACAACTCGTTAAAATTGCATTTGGCCATGCTCCCTTCCCCACTCCCAAACCATCTTACCTTGCGACATTATCTTTTTTATATTTATATCAACTTCTAACATTCTACATAATTTACTTTTTATGTTTGAGATTATCATCCCTTTCCACTCCCGGCCCCATAGGCTGGTGGGATCTTTGATTTGTTTACCTATGCATCCCAAGCATCCAGAGCATTGTCTGGCACATAGTAGGTGCTCAATAAATATTTGTTGAATGAATGAATCATATTCTTCTTTTGCCTAAAACATGACAATGGTTTTCATTGGCTTGGTGATAAAGTATAACTTCAGTATGTGGCATATATGATCAAGTTTACATATCCAAATATATTTCACTAGAGGCCCGATGCACGAAGATTCATGCAAGAATGGGCTGTCTTTCCCTTGGCTGCCGGCACCGCCTTCGCTCTGGCCAGAGCTGCCTTTCCACCTTCACTCCAGCCTGGAGCCGCCTTTCTGCTTTCGTTCCGGCTGGAGCCACCTTTCTGCCTTCCCACGCTGCCCAGAGGCCCGGAGTGGCTGGGGAGGTGCAGAACACCTACGTGGTCGCCTCGTCCCCAGCCGCTCGGTGCCTGCATATGCAAATTAACCTGCCACATTTATTGGGTTAATTTGCATATTCACTCCTGATTGGCTGGTGGGTGCCGTGAAGGTATGGTCAATTTTCATCTTTCTCTTTTATTAGTGTAGATTTTTCTATCAAACCATAGCCTATCTTGCTTGTGGGTCTTGTTCATTCTGTTTCTTTTGCCTGGATTTTTTTTGTCCTATTTTTTCTTGGCTTTAAGTTTTTAGGACTGAGTTTAGACTTTTCCCCCAGGAAGCCTTGCCTGGCTTTCCAAGTCCAAGGTAGGAGCTCCTTCTGTATGTTCTCTAAAGCACATACTGTACTTCCCTGAGCTTTCTTTCTTTTTAGACTATAAACTATGGGGGTAAGAGCCAGGCCTGCCTTGTTCATAGTTTTCTTTGTGCCAAATGCAGTGCTTGGTACTTCGTAGGAGGCTCATTAACTATATTCAATCAATGAATCATGAAAGAAAGGCTATGTAACTCAGACATCAGCTAGGATCCTACCCAGTAAGATCTGAGGAAGATTGGCCCAATGTCTTTGTCTAAGGTATTTTGACTATTTCTAGGGCCTTATCACTTCTGGCCCCAATTTCCGTTTTGTATTCTTATTGTCCCTGAATTTAGTTTACTGCAGTGCAGTGCCTTGGTTAAGCGTGTGGCCCTGGAGCTCCACCATCTAATTCAAATCCAACCCTGCCATTTATTAGCTTGTTAACTTCTCTCTGCCCGAGTTTTCTCATTTGTAAGCTGGGGGTGATTATAACAATAGCACCTACCTCATGGTGACTTGTAAAGATTCAATTTGTTTGTACATGTTATGTACAAACAGTTTGAGACATCGTAGGTCTTAGTAAATTTTAGCTCTCCCAATCAGCTACATTAACAAGGATGTTAAATTTAGCAGAATTTGCACTGAAGGTGTGTAGGTCCCAAGGTTATATCACAGGAAATAAATGAAGACATCCTTCTTGGGAAAAGTCCTTCTGTCCATCCCACCAACATGATTTCTCCCCAGTGCACTCCCCAGCAGAGGGCTCTGGCCTTTGGCTCTCTTGCTAGACCCTCTCTTCCTCTCGTCTGCCTTTGCTTTTCCTCTCCCCGCTCTCTGCAATGGCGGCTGGAAATGCCCAGTTCTTCCCTCTGTCTCTTTTGCAGTGTACCTAAGCTCTACTGCTCCAGGCTGACTTCCACACTGGATTCCACACCCATCTCTACATACATGAAGCTCAGTCCAATGCCTGGGTCATGTCCAGATTCAGGAGGTGCTCATCTCCCCTTTAACACGTCCATTTTCTTTAGGAGGTAGCTGCAGTTAATGTCATATTTCTTTTCTTTGTTACAAGTAGAGGGGAAAAATGATAAACACCCTCACAGGTGTGTATGACAAATAATCACATAATTTGTGAAGCAGAAAACACTAAGGGAATAATAGCCAGTCTTTAGCTGTTGCTTTTAAGATAATGCAATTCCCTTTTGCACGAACAGGACTGGTGGAGGCCTCATAGCCCAGACACGCACCCTTTGCTTTCCTCTCAAAGAAGTCCTTGCCCAAATGCTGTGTTGGAAGCAGCCACATTAGCAGGGCTGAGCTGCTGCAACGTTGTAAATGCCAGCAAATAAGTGTCAGCAGCCTGGGCGGTGGGAGGCTGGCAGGGCCTGGAGTTTAGTGCTCAGCCTTTCTAGGGGGCTGCTTCATATCCAGCCCACACGAGTAGTGATTCAAAGTTATTTCCTACTGATGGCTCTTCCTGACCCCAGGAAAAGGGGTTTGCAGGTCTCCAGTCGCAGCCCACCGGGAAGGAGAAATACCTGCTCAACTTGAACTGCCCTCTCTCTCCAACAGATGGCCCCAGCCTGGTGAATGGATGGCATTTTGAATGGTTGTGGAAGCTTCACCACCACTGCCTATATTGATAATAGAATTTTTGTATTACTTCTCCAGGGACCCATAACCACAGGAAAAAAATATAAGACTTGTTTTCTTTTCACCACCGGATGTATTTATTTACAAAGAGGGACTGTAAGTGGCCAGAGGCACACACTCACTGGTAGTAAAACTCCATCCTGAGATTCACTGATTTCTCACGCTGTGCTTCCTCCAGCCCTGAGGGTTTGTAACATCAAGCACTCAGGCGAGCTCCAGCCAGTTCTGTCTTGTGCCACTGGACAGATGACGCCTGCGATTGGTGAGTTTGGCAAAAGCAAATAGTGTTTTAGGCCTAATGGTACCTGGTGCATTTGAATTTGAGAGAAAAAATGCAGCTTTGGCCCTTGAAATTGTGTAGGAGAAAATGCTCGTTTCTGGGTAGTGAATAGTCAATAGCCGGGCTCCCATGGCCTGTCCACTGACAGCAGGACCCCTGCTGGGCAGCCAGGAGGTTTCACCAGGCAAGGTCTCAGCACAGAGAAAACAGAGCCCCATGTTGCTGAATGCTCTCCATAATGGGCGTGCTAATGGCTTGGAAATCGTAGACAGCCATTTCAAATGATGTTTAAAAGAGTTTTTAAGACAAGGGAAAATGCCTCAGATCATTAGGAAGGGAAGGAAACAAGCAGGATGCGAAATATGCACAGTATGATCTAAACTCTGTGAAACAATAGATATCAAGAGGGACATGTACCAAGATGCCTATAGCGGGTGGCACACTTGGTAATGTCTTTTAGTCTTGTGTCTATTAATAATGTCCAGTGATTTCCAGGTTCCTTACAGTGAGCATATATTACTTTAAAAATCTTCATAAAATAAATGTTTATTTAAAAAATAAAGTAGAACAATTTACTTCTATCAGTGACAATTTTAAAGGGTATACTTTTTTTTTTTACAATGATGCAAAACCTACTATTATTCCCTTTTATCATTCTCTGTTGGGAGGTAAAATGACCCAAGCCTACTGCAGACAACTCTTGTGATTTTCTGTGCATATTCTTACCTCAAAAACGATGTTTTACATAAGACTTGAGTTAACATATTTGCAATAGATGCCAACTTTTGGGGGGCACCTCAGGACCACTTGGTTTTAGTTTTGATGCTAAAGTTTTTATCTAGAGTAGTGTGATAAAATTCTATAAACAAAAACTGCAAGGTACATGCATACAGTTAATATATTTACATATAAAAATTTGCCAGTGTTATTACCATTATAAAATTTTATTTTAAAAAAGTAATCAAGCAATTAAATATCCTAAGTTAGTGAGCTTTTATTTTTGACATTGATCATTTTAGAAGGAAAAAGGCAAGATCCTTTATTGAATAATGCTAATATCCTCTCTCCATGACAGTAAAACTGGCATGGAAGTTTTTAATAGGCACTTTACAAGATCTATCCTTAGGTCATATCTGTTCATATCTAATCACATGCAACTTTCACATCTACATTTACATTCTAAAATAAAAAGTCTAGAATTGTCTTTTGTGGAATAAATAGTTCCATGACATCTTTATGAAAAAGGGTTCTGTGCTCAAATATTTTTGGAAACACTATGTACTACCATCTCCCAACTCTATTCTTAATTCATATACTCACAATAAATGTTCTGACATGTTCTGCAGTAAAGAAATCCTTTAAACTCCTTTTAACCAGTATTTCCCAAAATTTCTAACAAGGATATCAGAAGTCCTACTTCCAAGCACTGCAGGAACTGTGTCATCAAAGAAATACCAAGTGACTTTCTTTTTGCTGTACTGAACAAGAAGCAGGGGAGTAGACAAATAAAATGAGCAGCATTTTCTATAAAAATGACTCAAAAAGGGCTTTCTGCTTAAGTCCTTTGATTAACTGTAGAATCCCTCAGATTTTTAAGTGACTATAGCAACCATGGCTTTACTTCAGGTCACAGAACACTAGAAGCCAGAGTGTAGTTCTTGGCCATCTCTGATCATCTCAATGTATCCCCTAACTTAAGGGTAACTCTTGCAATAGCTGCAGAGTTGATCTATTTGATGGAGAATGTTAGCATCCTTCTCTGGTATCCCTTCCCTCCAGAAAAAAACCCTAAAATCCACCATCTTCTGTTTCTTTCATCTTCTGGTCTTTCTTCTTTTGTCTCAGACCCCAAAGTGACTATGTGAGCATCAGGAGATCTCCTCTTAACACCATTTGTTCTCCCAACTCTATCATTTATGAGGGTAGGCCAACAGGTCTCCATTCTAACAGGTACATGCATGCCCTATATAAAGAATGGATTTTAGACTTAGCAGCAACACTTTGAAGATATCACATCTCTGAGGATGTCCGTGAAGTCTTCTGGGCCTACTTTGTGACATTTATAGTTTTCAAGGACTGTGGCTATATTTGTTTGTGCAGTGCCTAATGCATTGGAATCTTCCATTATTATCTCTTGGAGCTGTTGAATTCAGTCCCCGCACTTACCGCATGTAGGCAAATCCTTAAACAAAGAGAAGTGGTTGGGGTGTCATGGCGGTTTTGCAGAAGGAATCCATGACAAGGCTAATTGATTCAGGGGACTTCGTTTTTCAATGAAAGAACAGAGATTAGTTTACTGTCGATCTTAATTATTCCATCCATCAACCATTTGTTGCCCTGGGCAACTGGCACCATCTTTGCTGCTTGCTAATTTAAGCTCATTTTACTTTAGGGAGGCTGGTTTCTTTTGTTCACTTTTTGTGTATTTGGATGAGGAAACAAGGACCTGACATTTCTATGGGTGAAATTCTCAGCTGTGCCATGCTGAGCTCACCAACAGAAGATATTTATCCCTGCCCCCCACATTTTTTACTGCTTCATTGAAATTCATAAACTGTATGAATATTTGTGGGTATATGTGTACAGAGTAACCAGTAAATTAATATAAATAACATAAATCTGTAAATGAACACAATCTGCCCTACTTGCAAACATGCCAAAACAAGTGAAGAGAAAATATAATTACCATGGCCAGAGGATATTTGGTCAAGGTCTCAAAAGAGTACTGAAGTCTGGCTCTTGGAATTTAAATATGGCCAATGTCCTTTAGTTATATTAGTTTTAAATTAGTTTTTGTTTTTGTTTTGCTGAACCCCAAATACCACTCCATCTTTCTGCTCATCTCCCCAGTGCATTCACATGTCTTTATGTACCTTTGCTCTGTGTGCCTCTGCGAAGCACTCTCTTCCTGGACCACTTTGAATATATGTAATTTGGACAGAAAGGCCTTCTAAATGGAGAGGTAAGTGGCAGAAGAAGAAGCAAAGACAGGGATTTGCACAATAAAATACTTTCAGAAAAAGAACAACCATATGGCTAAAAACCCCGGGAACATATTTTGGTCAAAAAGTACTACATAATACTTGTTTAAATACTGCGGTTAGATTTTCACTTGTCTGGGAGGTAACTGACTCATCTGGAGGCAGCCTTGTTTATGTGGGGAACCAAACTGTAACTGCTTGGTACCTGCTGTTCCTTCTCATTTTTTGCGTTCTCAGCATATGACTACACTGATCATACATATGTAGAGTTTTCTAGTGTAATCAGATGAAATTCATAATGAGCTAATCCAACATATTTAATTTATGTCCTCTCTCTTCTCTTCTCTTCTCTTCTCTTCTCTTCTCTTCTCTTCTCTCTCTCTCTCTCTCTCTCTCTCTCTCTCTCTCTCTCCAGCCTAATAGTTCTCAGGTCACATATGACTCCTATCTTTGTCAGATATACCGTTTGTTGCAAGGATCAGAAATTCAGTTAAGAAAGTTCAAGTCAAAATAGTGCTGATTTAAAGGGTATAGGGTCAATTTCATGGAACCCAGTTATGAGAAATGTAGCTGGGCTTCCTAGGAACTGGAATGCCATCAGGAAATGACTCTTGATCTTTCTGGTGCTCTCTTTGGGACTGCATAGTCTCTCTTCTATGCTTTCGTCTATAAATACACTGCATAATCCTCTGTGGCAGATCAGTTTTCTTTCTAAGGCTCTTAGGTTTTGCTCCTTTAAAATTTATGCTGGCACGGGGTCTGACCACCACTTTACATGCTCTCACAGTTTCCTGCCTGTCACCATTGAGTGGTCTCTCACAGACTCTTTTCTTCCCTTAATTCAAATGAAGGATTATTGTTGATTCCCCCCCACCAAACTGTGAGCTCCATGAAAGCAGGAGCCATAACTGTTTTGCCCATCAGTATATTCTCATGGCCTGGCACAGTTTATGTCATGTCATGTAGGTATGCAATGAATTGGTGAGTAAGTGATAACTCCAATATCTAGATCTTCTGAGGGTTGTTTCTGTTGTCTGATATAATTTTATCTCTTGGTTTTGGTTAAATGATCTCCTACTGAGAATGGAACATTGAGTATGAAAAATTGAAGAGATCATTGGAGGTTCTGGATAATATCATCTCCTCCTTCCCCAGAGAGGATATACTTTTGCTTCTTTTTTTCATGGTTTTATTTTTTATTTATTTTGCTTTTATACTTATTTTTCAATTAGAGGTGACGTACAATAATATATTAGTTTCAGGTGTACACCCCAGTGATTAGACATTACATAACTTACTAAGTGATCATCCCAATAAATCTTATACCAGCTGACACCATACATAGTTATTAGAATATCATTGACTATATCCCATATGCTGTATTCTATACCCCCATGACTATTTTGTAACAACCAATTTGTACTTCTTAATCCCTTCACCTTTTACACCCCTCTTCCCAACCCCCTCCCCTATGAGTTTGTATCTATGAGTCTATTTCTGTTCTGCTTGTTCATTTATTTTGTCTCTTAGATTCAGTTGTGCCATTTTATTGTTCAAATTTTTGAGCTTTTTTCTTTTTTCTTTTTCTGATCAGTGTTGGCCAGAAGGACTGGCTAATGCAGTGCTGGGCTAATGCTCTGCTCAGTGGGGCCAGGTAAGCTAGGGAGAAGCTGGACCCGGCTAGCGTAGTCAGTGTCTGCTTCAACTATCGTCTTCTTCTTCTTCTTCTTCATCATCATCATCATCATCATCATCATCATCATCTTCACTCTTATTAATACCTTGTTTTTGAAACTTTGTGATTTGTAAAACACTGCAATTTGAGTTTTCTTCTCTGGTTTTAGTCCTCTAGGATCTGTAATTGATATTTATGTTAACATTTACTGTAATACCCCACAGTGTTTAATCATTCCTCATTTTACCATTGTCGTAATCAATAGCCCACACACCTAAAATGTGTGTCCTAGATCATATAATGACTAGTTTTCTATTCCCGATGCTGTGTCTTTCCTCCTGCCCAGCCACCCTCATGCTTCTCCAAGCCCCAGGGAATGACCAGTGTTTGGTCATTAGACTGCTTCTCTCTCTACCTTCTTTAACTCTTTCCACTCTTCATATGTGTTCCTGAAGAGATAATATTTGTTCCGGTGCCTCAAGCCAGGTATCCAGGGGGCTGCGAGTTTTAGGACAGAGCACAATGACTGAGCAGAAGGACAGAATGAAGGACCAGTGACACTTGAGGCTCTATATGCATTAGTATCAGGCACCAATACCTCTCTTACCTAAAATATATTGTCTGAGTGTCTCTGAACAAGGGCTCAAAATGAAAATACCAAGGTGAACTTAAGAGTTGATAATAATACACATATTCTTGTTTGGCTAGCAGGTTAAAAACTAGGAACAGAAATAAGGAAGAGGTGCTTCATTGGGGGGAAAAAAGGAGCAAGGCAATGCGTTACAAAAATGAGGTATCTCAATTTTGCATATCAACTTTGCTTCAGCTTTATCTTTATTAGAGTTTGGGCAAATTGAAGCTATACCCCAGAATATTTTTTTATCCTCTATGGCTACCTAAATTTGCCACTTAAATATAGCAATAGCATTATCATTACCATAAGAGCTAACATCTACTGAGAACTTATTATGTTCTTAATATACATCATTGTTTAATTCTTACCACAACCCTATTTCATGAGTATTGTCATGATCACACTTACAGCTGATGAAACTCTGATTAGAACTGGTAAGTCATTTTCCCAAGGTCACTTAAAGCTTAGTAAGTGGCAACGACAATTTTTGAATTCTTGGACTGGCATCAGAACTCTCACTTTTAAATGCTACACTATGCTACCTCCCTATATATATATATATATATATATATATATATATATATGACATATTAAAATGTTTGTTTTTATGACTGCCTACACAGTAAGAAAAATACATGGGAAAGTATGATTTTCTATAAGGAAGGGGGATGAACAGTAAATGGCTAAGTTAAAATGTCCATATTTTGTGTATTTACTAAACTACTGGAACAATATGCAGTGACTCATACAAGGTAGATGCCCATTCCTTCTTCATATAACAACCTAGACAAAGGCAGGGGTCCAATATCATCCGGGAATTGAGGTTCTTTCTCTCTTGTTCCTCTACCAGTCTGAAGGTGATGCCCACATCTGGCCAGTTGAAGCTACATTATGTCCACGTTCCAGCCCATGGGAAGGGGGAAGGAGAGAGAGCAGAGTACATACTCAGATTTCACGAAGGCCAAGAGCTGGAAGTTGCACACATCACTTCTGTCACATCCTATAAGATCTTAGTCTCATGGCCACACCTAGCTGCAAGGGAGACTAAGAGAAGGAGTCTTTATCTAGATGGTCTGTGTCTTGCTAAAACTTAGGAGGGAACCGAAGGACTTGTATGCATGCATATGAGCATAACCAATGGACATAAGACACTGGGGGGTAGGGGAAGCCAGGGATTGTCAAGGGCGGGGAAAAAAAAAAGGACACATATGTAATACCCTTTGTAATACTTTAAGCAATAAAAAAAAATAAAACTTAGGAGGGGATTCTATTTCTAAAAGAGAGAAGGAGCAGCTGAATAGTGGGAGGCAGTTAATAGCTTCTGCCTAATTTCCAAATTAGTGACACAAGTAATAATATAATTATGAATTTGGAATTTTTCAAGTAAGCTGGCATTGGTTATGTGATTTTTTTCCTTATAATAAAACTATCTTGTCTTGGATATAATCAAGATAATCAGAATAATTATCTAACTCAAAGCAGTTCTATAGTCTACATTAAAACCAGAAGAGATTACAGGCCATTGCTTTACTGCAAAAGAGATTATTAACATCAGTAAAATAAACTTCACTATGTAACTAAAAATAGTTTTGCACACACATCATATAGAGCACGTGACTAGATATTTGGAAACAGCTTACAGGGATTAATTATAAGCATGCTGTCCCTCCCCTATTTGATTTGTAAGGTAAGATTGATGGGTGTACACATAGAACAACAGGGGATTTAATAACAGGGTTAAGCCTCACACCAAGTAGGCGGTCTGATTACAAACAACACAGAAGGCAGCACAGGAGCTCATGACTCTAAGCCTCTAGGCTTGATTAGCATCCTTGGGCCAATTAAGAAAAGTTCTTAAACCCCCTGTGGGGACCCATACAGAATGCAGTCACCTGAGCTACTATCAGCCCAGGAAAAATGATGACGTCTAGAATTTCAGTTTTTGTATTTCCAAAGAATGTTTGCTTTGGAAGTGTTTGTACATGAGTGTGGATAAAACTTCACAATGGTCCCAAGTATCAAGTAAAATGCTCTTGTGGGTGCATGAGCTTCTGAGTTACTGCCATTTGCCATTATTTGGTGTGGCTCCGTCTCCAAAGTCAGGGCTGGTTTGTTTTGGTGATTGCACATTCTTTTTTTCTCACACAGTTTTGCACTCCTGCCTGGCTGGAGTGATCATTAGGTTCAGCTCATGGACCAGCAAGAAGCTTCTCTAGGGTTGGAGATGGGCACTCAAATCACAGGACATGAATTGTAAGCATCTCACACAGCGAAGTCCAGCAGCTGAGGGAATCGAGGCCCTGGGATTTGCGGGGCTCCGCCATGGTTGCCTGGCCAGTGCAGGACAGTTGGGTTGGGTTTAGAACCCGTGTCTGCACTCCTCGCCAGTCCTTTTTCCCAGCCCCCCCTTGTAATTGTAAGTTGCAAATATTAGACAATTTGGGAATTTAATCAAAATTCTCTGAAGTCCTACCTTTCTATTTACAATCCACTGTAGAGTCTAAAAATTCTCTAGTGAATGAGGCATTTCCTGACACAGGCAGGATTGTGTCCCAGGCCAGGGAGGTCTCACCCTGACCAAGGGCTTTTATTTAGACTTGGACGTTACTTCCAAGGGTGGTGTTTATATCCTCTCATGGCAATTGTATATATGTGTGTTCAGCACATTAATTTGTGATCTCAAAACATTTGAATAGACCTATTTTTTATAACTATTTTGGCCTCATATATTTTGTTTTAATAAAACAGGAGTCTGGACAATTGAGAGCCACAAGGGCTTCATATTTAGAAGAAGTTTGGGATGATGCCATGCCCAGGTACAGAGCTAAGGCTGAATAAACACTTGTTGAACCGAGTTTGAATCCTGATCAGAGGATTACACTTGATTGCTTTGTTGTTGAGTTCAGTCCTGTTGAAAATCAGCAAAGTATAGCAGAAAGAGCACAGGACAAGATGTGAAAACATGGCCTTAGAATTCTAACTCCACTTTATGAGTTATGTAGCCTTCAGCCAGTCATTTATGTGCCTAGAGCCTCAGTTTTGTCATCTGTGATATGAGGATAAGATAACTTGCTCCACAGTAGGGTTGCGAAACATGGTTACATCTTCAAGTAAGATGATGTTTGTAAAAGTCTTTCAAAATGGGAGGCATCATTCAAATGTGAGGCATATTGGTTTTTGTTATTGTTGCAATACCTTTTTAAAAAAATATATTTTATTGATTTTTTTACAGAGAGGAAGGGAGAGGGATAGAAAGTTAGAAACATCGATGAGAGAGAAACATCGATTCAGCTGCCTCCTGTACACTCCCTACTGGGGATGTGCCCACAACGAGGGTAAATGCCTTTGACCGGAATCGAACCTGGGACCATTCAGTCTGTAGGCCGATGCTCTATCCACTGAGCCAAACTGGTTAGGGCTGTAGTACCTTTATTGTTATATTATTTCAATTGTAGTTTATTTCCAGTTCAGTGGCCCATGTTCTAATAAGTTAGGTTATTGCAAACTAGATGAGAAAAGGTGCTAAGCTGAGTATAGAAATTGTGTTTGGCCATACATTCATTCAGTGGTCTGAGAACCTGACACCCAGCAGTGTACCATCAGATCCAGAATGACTTTGTTCACTGATGAGATACCTTCTTTGGGTCTGTCTCTTCCTCCCCCTCCCCCATCACAACCTGCTAGGTAAGCCACTGAGCAGCTCCAGATCCTTCCAGGAAATAAGGATGAGCTGTATTTAATCACCAGCACACTCCTTTGGTCTCTAGAATATCAGTTCTCTGCCAGCCACCTTCTTCTTTTTGGGTCCATAGTAAGGTGGCCAAGAGGAACAAACACGGTTTCTGCTCAGTCACAGGGACCTTCCTGTCCTCTGAGCATGCATGACATTGACATTCTGAAACCCTCATCCTGTCTTGGTATTGTCTTGTATTATTTTTTTGGTAATGAAATCCCACAAATACAAAAATCTGAGAGCATTTGTTCCAGACATAAAATGCTCCCTCCAACAGTTACCCACTTCTTCTTTGAGCTCTACCTTTGTCAAGGTTCTCATGTTACTCTAGCTAAGAATAACAAATGGGGAGAACTTCTTAATGGAGGCCTGGCCAAGAAACTGCACCTGCCAAACTTCAGAGGTCATTGAGACCCTGAGAGTCCAAGTGCTTGAAAGATTCATTGTGTGAGGCACCGAGGCAGGAGAAGACAAAAGGCCAAATAGGCTGGCCTTGTAAACCAAGGAAAAGGGTTTGCCATCGTCCCTGAGGGCAATAGGGAGCCACGGAAGTGTTTTAAGCAGAGAGATGACAAGATCAGGTTTGCATTTGACCCCTCTGCTTCTCTGAACCTGTGCTTGGAGGTCCACAGAGCTCCTGGGCCTCTGCATCTGGGAACCAGAGAAGTGTGGTCTGAAGGCATCTGTACCTTAGTGGGGTAGAAGGGCAAGCAATCTCCTTGACAGGGAGAAATAATAATGAGGCAGATTATTTGGGGCTTTATGCCAACAGAGAGGACTAAGCCCTTTGAAGTCAGAAGAAGGTCCTTGTTGTCAGGGCCCAGCGTGAGCGGCCATTTCCAGAAGTCTTCCTGGGGCTTGGTCACGGTCACATGCTGCTCCCACAGCCTGGACTTGCACATTGTGAGAACAAATTCAATTCCGACCAGCCCTAACCAGATCTGTCTCCAGCCAGCCTGTGCTGTTTTTAGTCTGGAGGGAACCGAGCATAGCGAGCTTACTTTGCATCATCGCAAAGCTGGTCCTAAAAATCAAAGGAACCTATACCAACACCATATGGTCACTGCAGAGTCACTGTAGGGTCTGAAGTTGTCTTACGCTGTAGGTAAACATTGTTGGCCTCTCAAGACAAACACAGCTCTTGGCACTGAGAGCAGTTTTCTGGTGTACATGCGGAAATGCTGGTAGTTCTGTGACAAACGTGAGTCATAGAGGAAATATATCCTGGAAATCTTCATGTGAACGAGCACAAACTCCACAAAAAATCTTTGACAAGCTTATTTAATAAAATTAGAATATTTTATCACAAAATATTGTGATGAAATTAACACCATAAGCCACAAAATGGAGAGGAAGTGGGAGGAGCCAAAGACAACTTTGAATGATTTCATAATTTTGCCTGGGTTTGGCTCTGGTCTCTTCTTTTATCCTGAGAACCTTTTGGAAAACCAGGCTGGAGGGGTGTGTGTGTGTGTGTGTGGTGTCCCTCATTGACTTTACCACTAGGTGCCCAGTGCACAAATTCGTGCACCTTGAAAGGAACTGTGGGCCACGAGGCTGTGGTAGGCATAGGGGTGTGTCTCGGCCCATCCTCTGCGCCCCCGCCTGGCCCCTCCCACCACAACCTCCAGTCCCCTGTCTGCCGGCAGCCCCACTCCCATTGCCACCACCGCCACTCCCATGTGCTGACAGCGCCTGTCCCGCTCACACCTGCTGATGGTGCAGAGCCATTGGGGCCCGCTCCAGCAGTGAGTGCAAGCGGCAGCTGCTGCCCTGATCGCCCCATAGGAGCAGGGGGAGGTGGAGAAGCCCTCAGGGGCAATCAGGGCCAGCAGCTGCCGCTCCCACCCGCTGATGGTGCTGAGTGATCAGGACCGGCACTGGGCACCGGCAGCGGGTACAAGTAGCGGCTCCAGTGCCAGCTGTGGGTGCAAGCACTGGCAGTGGATGCAAGTGGCGGCTCCAGTGCCGGCAGCAGGCACGAGTGCCAGGTGGGACCACGGCACGCAGGAGCAAAGAATTTTCAGTAACCACCAGAGGCTCACCCCGATGACAGTGACCAGTGCCCCACCTTGGTCTGGCGCCCCCGCTCACCTGCTCCACCATCCTGCCATGGCCAACGCCCGCCATGTTTCGCACACATCCCCTGGTGGTCAGCACATGTCATAGCAACCGGTTATTTGGTTCCGGTTGTTCCGCTGTTTGGTCTATTTGCATATTAGCATTTTATTATATAGGATTTTGTTTTTTCTTCATACCATCCTTTTAAAAAAACTTTATTATTTTTTTGACATTATTACAGATGTTCTCATTCCCTCTGCACCCCCCCTTGCCCACCTCCATCAAGCTCCTACTCCCTCTTCCCTCTGGCCATCACCACACTGTTGTCTGTGTCTGGGATTATGCATACATGTTCTTTGGCTAATCCCTTCACCTTCTTTCATCCAGTCCCCTTTCCCCACCTCCCTCTGACAGCTGTCAGTCTATTCCATGTATCCAGGCCTCTGTTTCTATTTTGTACATTAGTTTATTTTGTTAATTAGATACCACTTTTAAGTGCAATCATTTCTCTGAATGGCTTATTTCACCTAGCATAATAATCTCCAGGTCTATCCATGCTGTTGCAAAAGCTCCTTTTTTATGGCTGCATAGTATTCTGTTGTGTAACCCCTCATTAATTTTAGGGACTGCTTTTCTCACATCAACCAGTAAAAAACAGAGCAGTAGGTATTTTGTAGGGCTCATTTGGATGAGCTGATAGATTTGCAAAGCTATCTCCAGAACGGCTCTTTCTTTTCATTGCTTCAAAGAGCAGCAGTGGGACTCAAAGTGAGAGTTACCAGGAGACTAGGAACTTCTCTTACCTCAGGCTGTGTCTTTCTTGCCTTTGGGCAAATTAGGAAATGCTTCAACATGATAGGCTGGCATCTGTGAGGGATGCAGGGGAGGGTATTCTGATATTGATGGAGGATGAGCTTAGAAGCTCTCTAAAGTCCCCTTTAATTATAGGGGAAAGAGAGGGAGAGGCAGGGAGGAACAGGGGATTGAGGGGAGGAGAGGGAAATAATTATGGCCTCTCTTAACTGTAAATATGCCAGCTGAAGGTTAGAGAGATTATCATTTCAACTATTGTGTGAAGACTAATTTAATTTCCTTTTGATTCCCCTCCCTCTTGTTTTCCTTTATTTTTGTTCTTTTCTGCTCTGAATTTGCTGCTGCTACTGCTCCTCCTTTTACTTCTCATCCTCATTTTAAAATAAACTGGTAAATAGAAAAATTTCCCATCTAGTACAACATTATTGGGGGGAAAAAATCAAGAGTTTATTTTATCTGGGGATTTTAGAAACACCGACTCTAATAAAAACCACGAGAATATGTGGCGAAATAGAATTGTAAAACACCCAGTCAGTTACAGGTATTTGAAAACTGATGGTTCTGAGGGGTGATTTGATTAGGTAATTACCATTGTAAAGGAGTAACTTAATCTGTGAGACTCCCCCAGCAGAAAATTCATACTGCTCTGGTTTAAAATAATTTCTTCACAAATTGCACTTAAAAATAATTGGAAATTTAAAAAAAGCAAATCTAATTTTTCAATAAAAAAATCAACTTTTAAAATTCCTCCCTGGTGGTCCAGCATTATTAAATATTCTTCTGGATTTTTTTTTATCTTGCTTTATTGGAAGGAGAAAAACAATTATCTGTAAACGTAATTTTTAATGCATGGTAATAAAAATAAATGGCAGAGTTCTGCCGCAGTTCACCTAAATCTTCTTCCCTGGTGGTCTCGTGGTATTAAATAATCGGTACCACATGTATTCATCATTTGCTGACAGCAAAAGAAAAACTTTGGCATTTTATTGTCTAAAGAAACCGGCATGATGTTATTTAGGCTTCTGGGGCGACTTTGCTGATGGTCTGTGAAGAAACCTTCATTTTCCTTGCTGATGGGGCTGTGCTGTTTTTGTTAATTTATATGGCAATTAGTATAAAATCAGAGACAGGCACTCTTACAAGGTTGATCTGAGTTCTTCTTGCAGGTTGTCCTAAGAACATTTTAGCTTCTTTCTGCATTAATTGGGGCAAGGGGAATGTTTTATGTGTTGTTAACTCTGTGCTGGGTGTGACTATTGCAGTGGGTAGCACCAGACAACGGGTACTGAGTAAGTGCTATTTCCTTTGCACTGTGTTGAGGGTGAATTGTTAGCCACCTCAGGAGAGCACCTCGGCTTTGGTTCCTTGTGCCTACTCCTTCCACTTGGCGGAGGCTGACTGTATTATAACTTATGTACACAGCAAATTTCAAACTTGAAAATGGATTCATGTTTCTGTGTATGTGTGTTAGAAACAATACTTTCTTTCCTTTTGTGAAAAAAAGACAGACTTGTAAAAGCTTAAGTAAGATGATGTCCTTACTAGTGTGTATATTAAATATAGTGGTTATCTGGAGCACAAGAAAACATGTTGGTTGTGATCTGTGTCAGGTTTTAGAAAGCACAGTGAAAGGCAAAGTGATCTCATTTGCACGCATATTTGCTTATACATATTTATTGCAAAAGTAATAAAGTCCTTTCTTTCCTAGAAATACATGCCTTATATAATCAAAATGATTGGTAAAAAAAAGTAGAGGCCCGATAGTTATGCACATTTATGTGTTTAATGAGATGGTTTTGTCTCCTGATGTATCAGTACTGTATAGGGGAAATGGAGGCCCCACACCACTGTGTCTCCTGTTGTTATTTCTGATGGGGTGACACCATGTCATAGCAGTAAACCTCCAGACAGTGTTGAGTTCAGATTCTGCCACTGTCCATCACTAGCTGTGTCACATCAGGCTATTTATTACACTGCCTGAGCCTCAAGTTCTTCGCTTATGTAATGGAGGAGAACACCTACCTCACCGAGTCTGTGAGGACTGAGGGATCTCTTAGCACAGCGGCTCCCACGTACTAAGGATTCAGTATTGATGGCTTAAAAAAAGAAGTTTATAGAGCAAATTATACTTTTCATTTTTTGGGGGGGAATTTGTTGCTTTGAATTTTTATAATTCTACTTCAAAATTACTCTAGTCTTGGATCAATCCATAAAAATGAGATTTTTTTTTTTAAAAAGGGAGATAACTTGGAAATTCATAAGCTCCAAATCAAGAAGGAGCAACACTCTCTGAGCCCATTTTCCTTAGAAATTTCCCCAACTGCCTTTAGAGCTACCTTATTTTAACCATCTTAACCCTGGAAAGAGCAGAACGTTGGACATTCGATGTTGTCTCACATGTTCAGAGCTTGCCACATTTGAAAGTCTATAGGTGTTACTTATAGTATATACTATATACTTATGCAACAACTCAAGGAATTCAAACCAAAGTCACAAAACAGATTTCCCTTTACCAGGGTCTCAACACTCATCTCTCCTTGGATTGGCCATGTGGGAGGTGGTACATCTTTCTTCCTGAGAAGTCCAACTACATGAGCTTAGACATTTTCCCCCTCAAAGATTTCTCCCAGGCTAGCAGTGTAATTTTAACTCTGATAGAAATCTACGGGTTATAATTGAAAACATGTGTGCTGGAGTTGTTGCTGCCAAGCTGTGTGTGGCAGGAGTGCATCTCCACTGAGCTCCAAAGCATTCCTGATTTTATGGCGAGTCTCTCCATTGGGGTCCTTATTAATAGGTTTTATGTAGGTGGCTTTTTGATGATCGACTGGAGAGTGAAAAGCTTTCTGTACAAGGTTTGAAAAGCAGCATTAAAGCCCTGGAGGGAACAGGTTTTGATTTTGTGGTGTTTTGATTTTAAATGATATTGGATGCTATGGCTTTGCCTTTAAACTTCTCCCCCAGATGATGCTAGCAGCCTCTCTTGACTTTTGTGGGGAAACTCCCTCACAATGTAGCAATTACTGATTTATGTTCCAGTGATAAGAATGTGTTTTATTGTGGTCATAATATTTGTTCAATTTAACTACTATGTACTATAAAGTATCATAAAAACTTCTCTTCTGATCAAATGTTATGAGACAAAGGATCATAAGCTGCTCTTGATCCATGCACTCTACTCCAGTGGTGTCTGTGGGGGTACCACCATGAAGAGGACAGAATGTGGTCCTGCGGGCAATGTCCTATGTCCTTCCACCCATATTTTAAAGTCAGTCCCCAATATAGGTCGCTTAAGCATTTCTGATGCTTTCTTGTCATCAGTTGAACTCCCTTTCAGGATTATTATCTATCCCTTTGTAAAAACACTTAGAAAGACTCTTCATTTCTCATGACTCTTCAGATCTCAACTTCTCATCAATCAGCCCCAGACAGCCTCTTTTGGAAGGTCTGAGTTTTCACTGAGTTTTGCTGTCAACATTTGAACCTGATTTAGGATTATGTATATTCTGTGATCATAGGTAAAGAAAAGGAAAAGGCCAAAATGACCTTTCCCCTCTTCTTAGCTTTTATTTTGCTCTGTTATTCTTAGGGGCAATGGAGAACCTCAACTCAGTAGGCAGTACTATTTCCCCAAAGCAAGCTCTAGGGAAAGGACTTCTCATGTGACCTCCATACTGCCCTTGCCAGAGTGATCTTCCCTGTTCCATGTTCCCCAGCAACGCCACATAGCCTTCAGGGTCAAGACTGTACCCCTTCAGTGATCTAAGTCCTGCTATGTTTTTAAGTCATCTCTAGGACTGCCCCTTTTCCCCCTCACCATCTATTCTACTCACTACTCTGTCTATCCTGCAGTCATTGAGAACTATGCCGAATCTCCGATGGATTCACCATGTCATATTCTTCAAGCCCAACATCTTCCAAGAAGCCTTTCGTGTTGCCTCAGTGGGCTTCCATAGCATTCAGTGTGGACGAACTAGAGCTGGACCAGTGAGGAGATATACTTGATTCTGCAATAGAACCACTGTAAAATGATTCTACCTGCGGATCCCAATCTATTTCAATATGAAATCAAACAGGAAATGATTTTTATGCCTTTTTACATCTCCAGATAGAATGAAAAGAATCACGTTTTCTATATATGCTTTGTTCCCTCTTTCATCCGGAACTGAGCCGAGGCCAGTTAGTTTCTGAGGAAACCCAAGATTGAGGGAGAAGAGCAGAAACTATTTTAGTGTTGTTGGTGGGTGCCCTTTGCACCTGCAAAGTGTGACCTGTGTGGGTCAGCCTGATGTAAAGGGAGACGCACATATACAAGAATGGGACATGGTCAAAGGCTAGAGATCCTTCTGGGGAGTAATTTGTATTCATCTTTTGAAACCAGGTAGGTATTTCTGTTCACAAATAAAAGAGTTTACAAATTTGATTCCTCTATTGATTTTAAATGCCATTTTTATTAAAATGCAAATAGCATTACAGGTTAAAATTAATCATTGACCCTCTTATAACAACTATATTTGTGATCATTAGGCCTAACAGTTATGGAGAGATACGGAAGGGAGTAGGGAGATAGGTTGAGGCAGGATAGCACTGTGGCAGAGCAGTGTGCTCTGGAGACCTGCTGTGTGGCTTTGGCAGCTTACTTAGTCCCTCTGTGGCTCAGATTTCTCATCTGTGAAAATGGGGACCAGTAAACGTGCCTGCCTCAGAGTTGTTATGGGGACTAAATGTGTTAATTTGTGTAATGTACTTACATCAGTGCCTGACACTGAGCTAATATTTACTGAGTACTTCCTATAATATTTTGGTCACTTTTTTTTGAAATAGTAGTTGCTTGTCTTCAAATACTTCTGAAAAATAAATCAACCATGTTTGTTTACTTGACTTTCTCCCTACTAGATTTTGACTTCCTTTATCCATCTTTGTATCCCTAGCACCTACCCCTGCAGGAAACACCCATAATTATACCTTGAATGAGTTAATGAGTGAATGGTAGTGAACTACTGCTCTTTCTGCTTTCTGTTTCATCATGGAAGAATGAAAAAGGAGCATGAATTCTGCCACGGTGTACGATTACTCTCTGGGGGTTGTCTGACCACGGCAATTAAGAATTCACAAAGATGATTAATTGTACATGGCTGTGCTAGTAAAATAACTTTGATAGGCTCATTGAACGGGAATTTCCCTAAAGGGTCATAGAAGCCATCTCCTGCTTTTGGGCAGGTGGCTCTAATATAATGTAGAAATGATATCGGTGTACTATTTCTAATAAATCTCCCAAAGAGAAAATGCCTTATCTTTCTTGGTGGTAATATATAATAATTTAGTAGCCTATATCTCTTAAATAGGAACTTCATTGGGTAGTTTTAAAGGCATTAAACATTTAGGTGAGGTATAATAAAAATGGAATAAATTCTTATTCAAGTAGCTCTTGTTCCTGCTTTAGAGCGTCTTTGAAAATGAAGCTGGGTAAGTATCAATCCTGCGTGGCACAATTCTATCTAAAAAGAGGTCCATTGATAGATGTTCCTTCATCAGGTCTTTACTGAGTGCCTTCTGTGTACCATGCTCTATGCCCTGGGCTGGGATATAGTAGTGCGTACTGTACACATGGTGCTTGCCCTCTTGGAGTCTAGTCTAATGGTAAACCTAGACTTTGAACAAGCAATTAAAAGGGCACTGAATATTTTAAAGATTTTGGTCAAGGGAATCTTTCTGGGGGAGTGTCCTTTAAAGAACAGAAAAGGGGAGACGTTCACTCAGACAAAGATAGAGAAGTAGGCTGTGGCCAGATCATGCCAGGTCCTAAGGCCACGCACAGTGCTTTTGGACTGTGTCCACTTAGCTATGCTGATTCATGTTTTCAAGAAATCCCTTCCTTGTATGGTTCTGGGTTAGTATAGGTCACAAAAGACATTTTGTGGGAGTTTTGGAAGGTAACAGAGAAGCATCAGCCATAGGTTTTGTGCTCTGAAGATTGGTATAGGGTTCTATGTGGCAGCTCATGCACGCTGTCCTTGGTCTTCCAGCAAACCTCTTAGTGTGGGGCAGCTCTTGGGTCTACTGCTCACATCATAGCTCTTCCCTCATCTTCTTCAAGTCCGGGCTAAGTGCACATGCAGCTCCATGGCTAAAGTTGAGGTTGGAGGTGGTGAGAGACAGACATGGGTTTTGGTTTGTCTTCACAATTTCCAGTTGCCTAATTCATCCTCATGGGCTCCAGTTTGTCTTTACTCTCATCCACACCCAGCGGATTTCAAATAACCAGTCTGGTTGATCTTTGACAACTTCACAATTTCCAGTTGCCTAATTCATCCTCATGGGCTCCATCTGTCTTTGCTCTCATCCACATCCAGCTGATTTCAAATCACCAGTCTAGTTGATCTGTGATAACTTTAGGCTCAGAACTAGATGCAGAGGCAACTAGAGGCAGAGGCACTGGCAAGCAAAGACTTCTCCATCAGCTCCCACGATTGTATAAGGTCTGTGCCAGTTAATAAATCCCTGTCTTTATCATGGTGGATCTTCTTGTCTGTTAATACCCTGACTGATACACCATGAAAGGTGTTTATACTAAGAGTGATGGTGGACACTAAAAGGTTCTAAGCTGGAGACTGTGATTAGAATTTTTTTCCATTTTGTCCGCAGAGTGGAGAATGGCTTAGAGTGGTCTTGGTTAGGACAAAAGCAGATATGAGATCTATGGGCACAGAATACTAATGCTAACCAATAACCATGTCTTTTTTTATGGCCCAGAATTAGGTTACTTTTCCAGCCCTTTCACAATTTGGTAAGGCCATGTAGCTGGGCTGTGGCCAGGGAACATGAGTGGATATGATGTTTGCCACTGCCATGCTTGGCAATTCTCCATGTTTCCTCTCTTCCCTCATTCATTAGCCAGAAGCAGTGGACCCAGTAGAGGCCTCAAAAGCCCTAGATGATGTTGGAGTTAGAGGACAGAAAGAGCCTGGGTCCCTGGACAGCTGTTTGCAATACGTGCCTCTGCACCAACTCTCATTGAATTCTGCTGGGTGAAGAAATACATTTTTATTGTGTACAATCACCTAAATTTTATTTATTAAAGTCTTATTTATTAAGGTAGCAAGCATTAGTTAACCTGAATAATATAGAATGTGGGCAATAGATAATGATTCAATAAGGTGTTGGCAATGTAAAACGTTATCAGAAGGTAGAATCAGTAACTCTTAGTGGCTGATTAGATGGGGTGGTGGTAGAAAAAGACAAGTTAATACTTAATAAAGAGGCAAGACTAGTCCCAAGTTTCTAGTTTGGATAATACTAGTGCCACTGACTAAGATAATGAACACTGGAAGCAAAGCAGATTTGGAAAGGAAGAAGAGTTCAGCTTTGTACATGGGGAGTTTGAGATGCCCTTGAACTCTCCAAGTGAAGATGTTTTCATTTCTTTCTCTTCACTTCTCCCTCTGGGAACTTGGTATTGGCTCTGACCAGTAGCTTAAAATGTATCATGGTCCATATGGCATTTAGTATTGTCTTTTCTTTCTATTTCTTGAAACCTCTCTATGATTATGTTACATAGTCTCATCTCTATCAATTTCTAATTTTTAGATACAGGGGTTTGTGCTGCAGGGAGAAGGTGCTCATTATTGACCTTGATAGGTTGTTTTCCTCATCTTTGTCCTTATCTGGACCTCTTAATGGAGGATGAAAAGCAGGGCAAGATGAACATCATCAGGTATATCTTTTTGTTTAGGTTTTTGTGGGATGTGATTGTCAAGAGATGCTCTGTCTACCTCTAGAGGAAAGATGATTACTAGCTTCTACTGTTCAAACAATCTTTTATGTCTTGGAGAACATTGATAATTAAAATGGACAATAGTGATTTTTCCATTTCCTGGCTTTGGATATTGGCCTCTGAAAGTGGTATTAATATCTATGACCAAATAGCCATGCATTAATATCAGATTGGTGATATCATAAGTCACCTATCAAGTTTGGATGTAAACCAGAAACCCAGATGTGGAACACATAATGTCCTATCACTAATCTCTAGATCCATAATCTTTATTTCTGTGCTTGCCTTCCCTTCCTTCCTCTGGATAACAATTTAGTCAGGTGTAGAATGGACTAAAAGATTAAAGACTTAAATGTAAAACCCCAAATCACAAAGCTCCTAAGGGAAGAAAACATAGGCAGTAACCTCTCTGACATTTCTCTTAGTAATATTTTGTATGATATATCTTCACAGGCAGGGGAAACAAAAGAGAAAAATAAGCAAATGGGACTACAGGTTTTGTACAGCAAAGGAATCTGTCAGCAAAACACAGAGACAACCTACCGATTGGGAGAAGATTTTTCCCAATGATACATCCCATAAGGGGTTAATATACAAAATTTATAAAGAACTCATACAACTCAACATCAAAAAAGTAAATAATACAACTAAAAAGTGGGCAAAGGATCTGAATAGATATTTCTCCAAAGAGGATACACAGATGGCCAATAGACATCTGAAAAGATGCTCGAAGTCACTAATAAAATTTATAAAGAACTCATACAACTCAACATCAAAAAAATAATGCAACTAAAAAGTGGGCAAAGGATCTGAATAGACATTTCTCCAAAGAGGATACAAAGATGGCGAATAGACATCTGAAAAGATGCTCAAAGTCACTAATCATTAGATAAATGCAAATTAAAACCACAATGAAATATCACCTCAGACCTGTCAGAATGGCTATCATCAGTAAGTCCACAAACAACAAGTGTCGGTGAGGATGTGGAGGAAAGGGAGCCCTTTGTGCATTGTTGGTGGGATTGCCAATTGGTGTAGCCACTGTGGCAAAATAGTACAGAGGTTCCTCAAAAAATTAAAAATATACTTTATCACCCAGCAATTCTGCTCCTGGATATTTATCCAAAGAAATTCAAATCACTAATTTGAAAAGACAGATATACCCCTATGTACATTACAGCATTATTTACAATAGCCAAGATATGAAAGTGACCTAAAAATATACTTTATCACCCAGCAATTCTGCTCCTGGGTATTTATCCAAAGAAATTCAAATCGCTAATTTGAAAAGACAGATATACCCCTATGTACATTGCAGCATTATTTACAATAGCCAAGATATGGAAGTGACTTAACTGTCCATGAATAGATGATTGGATAAAGAAGTGGTACGTATATACCACTCAGTCATAAAAAAGAATGAAATCTTACCATGTGCAACAATGTGGATGGACCTAGAGGGTATTATGCTAAGTGACATAAGTCAGAGAAAGACAAATACCATATGATATCATTTATATGTGGAATCTAAAGAACAAAATAAATGAACAAATAAAACAGAAACAGACTCATAGATACAGAGAATAAATTGATGGCTGCCAGAGTGGAGGGGGGTTAGGGGTTGGGTGAAAAAAGTGAAGGTATTAAAAAGTACAAATTGATAGTTATAAAATTGTCATGGGGATGTAAATTACAACTTAAAGAACTCATAGATACAGAGAACAAGCTGATGGTTGCCAGAGTGGAGGGGGTTTGAGGTTGGGGTGAAGGTATTAAAAAGTACAAATTGATAGTTACAAAACTGTCATGGGGATGTAAAGTACAACATAAAGAATATAGTTTTTTTTTAAAATATATTTTATTGATTTTTTACAGAGAGGAAGGGAGAGGGATAGAGAGTGAGAAACATCGATGAGAGAGAAA
>NW_005353838.1:9204583-9217307 GCF_000412655.1 Myotis brandtii | reverse complement strand
GGCCAGCCTGAAAATGGCCCTCAGCCCCTCACCCAGACTAGCCAGGCACCCCAGTGGGGACCCCCCACCCTAAAGGGGGTGTGGCCAGCCTGAAAACAGCCATCAGCCCCTCACCCAGGCTGGCCAAACCTCCATGGGATGAGGGTCCCCACCAGGGGGGACATGACCAGCCTGCAAACAGCCATCAGCCAATAAACGAACAAAAACTAATTCAGATTGGCCTAAGTGTACTCATTTGTTTATGCATTCATTAAACTGATAGTTTGTTCTTATTTATTCCAGCCAATGAAAAGAATGGTGGGAATGCAGATTTCAACAAGTTAGAGTTCCTGTGCTATAGTTTGTATTTTAGACAAATTACTAAGCAGTTTTAATGCAGGGAGGTGAGTGCTATGGGAACATGCATAAAGGAAACCAAACTCAATCTCAAGGAATCAGGAAGGTTTGCAGAGTACTAACAAAGTAAGGTGAGCAGGTGGAGAGTTGGGAAGGGGAGGAGGAGAGGAAGAACTTTTGCTGAGAAGAGCATGTGCAAAGGGGGTGATCATCTAATCTTACATGGGGTGTTCTTTGTGTGTCACTGTGCACTACCTGCAAGAGAGGATCCTCAAGCTGCCCCTCACTGTACACAGGATTCTTCCAAGGGACCTGGGAAATAGGTGGAGTCTTCCACTTGTTCCTCCTTTCAGACTTGTTTAGGATGCAATTCTTCCAATATTTTGAGTTTAAATTTGTTTCTGGATGTGCGTATATGTGAATGAGTGTGTGTGTGTGTGTGTGTGTGTGTGTGTGTGTGTGTGTGTGTGTGTATGCACCCATTTCCAGACTTCTTTCCCCCCCTGATGTCCTCAGACCAAAGAAACATGCCCAGATACATTAGGCAGAGCTGGATTCAAATATACATTTTTTTCATTTATCTACAAATGCCTTATCATGGTGTAAGGGAGGCAATGATTAAATATATCAGGGGGAATGAGTCTTGGTGCCAACATCCAGGGGCAAATGTACTAAAAATGGTAGCCAGAAAACATGGCTTCTGAGGTGTGCACAGAGCTGTGGTTGGCAAAAAACAGAATGGCTGTTTGTGTGTTTTTTGTTGATGTAGGAAAAATCTGAAGTGGCCTTGGATAGACAATGTGTGAAACTTCTCCGGGATCTCCAAGCAATGCTCAGGCGATTCTGATGCAGAGGTCCATGGAGCACATTTAAAAAACAGTGCTCTAAAGAAGTCAGCTTAAACAAGAGGTTTAATTTCTTTTTTCCCTGCAGCTCCATGAAATTGTTTTCCATTCATTTTTGGCTCTTCCTGAAGACATTTCCGCATGATGACATAGGGAGAGCACATTTGCAAATCACATTCAGCTTGGTGAGAGAGAATGAAATTGAAGTCTCAGCAATTTGCAAAAGGAAGGCTCTCCCCTCCCTCCCAAGCTCTGTTATTACCTTATTCAATTTGCACTTTATTTTGAAGCACGTGTATAGAAATAAGCAAAATATTAATTCAAGCTCGTCTTCAATTTTGTGTTTGGCCTACAAACCTCTAACATCTCTCCCGGTTCCCCAGGCGGACTGCTGAGGGCTTGGTGATAGGCTGAGGTGGGCATATCCATTATTCAGTATGAGCTGCAAGCGCTTTGATGTTTCATGAGAGCATGTGGCAGACCTGGAGGCGGAGTGTCAGTCAAGGGAATGTGGTCTAAGCTACTACCACTTTCATGTTTAGCTGAAGGCTTAACATGAACTGTGCTCACATGTCTCAAGGATAATTCCATTGAGAACCCTGGTTACGACCAGGTGTTTTTGTGTCTGTGACATGTCCTATTTCTCTGTGCAGGAGAGCACTCCTTGAGCCAGGCCATATGCTCAGCATCACGGGGGCTTTGTGTGTGCCGTCTGGAGCGCTGGGCATAATGAGATCCTGACAGCAGCGCCCCTGGAAGGCAGCCATGCTGTGGAGTCGGGGAATGCTCATGCTCCCTAGCGCCTGGGGCTCGGGGAGCATTTCTAGATGATGTCTGCATCATTTGTCAACACCTCCACTCCGCCGCACACACCCGCACCATTTGAAAGAGCCCTGGACCTTACCCCACATTGAAAGAGAAATGTCAAACTATAGCGGGAAGGCCAGGGAGGGTTGGGGGGGGGGGGGGGTAAGAGATCAACGGAAGGACTTGTATGCATGCATACAAGCATAACCAATGGACAAAAGACACTGGGGGGTATGGGAGGCTAGGGGAAGGTCAAGGGGAGAAAAAAAAGGAGACATATGTACTACTCTTTGTAATACTTTAAGCAATAAAACAATTAAAAAAAAAGAGAGAAATGTGCTCTACAATCTCACACATCCCAAAGTGCCTTTCCTCTACTTATGAACTTGTAGGTTGCCACTAGGCTTTAGGCTCATAGGATTTGATTTATTTATGTATTTTTAAAATATGTTTTTATTAATTTTTAGAGAGAGAGAGGAAGGGAGAGGGATATAGAGATAGAAACATCGATGAGAGAGAAACATCAGGCTGCCTCCTGCATTCCCCCCACCCCTCACTGGGGATCCGGCCCACAACCCAGGCATGTGCCCTGACTGGGAATTGAACCAGGGACCTCTTGGTTCATGAGTCAACACTTAACCACTGAGCAGCACCGGCCGGGGAGGATCATAGAATTTTAGAACATAAAGGTCATTAGAGTTCATTTGTTTCCCCCCTCCCCACCATTTCTACCCATGTGGACTTTTGGAATTGGAGAGGGTTAGGAGATTTGTCTGGGACACGCAGTTAGTTAGATGTAGCCTGCGGCCCAGATCCCAGATAGCAGGATTCTTCACTTGAATGCTCTTTCTACTACGATAGCAAAAACCTGGAACAGTGCTTGGAACATAGGGAGAGCTCCATTATGTGTACCAAGGTGAGAGGTTTTTGTGAACTGTGCATTTCCCCAAATGTTTGGTCTAAGACATACTCATTTTCAAAACCTTTTCCATCAGAGGGTCTGAAAAATGCTTTGGTGGTTATCTGAGAGAGTGTGTCTGCAGCTTAATAAGGTTCTGGAGGCTGAATGCACCTCCCGCCCCATTTCCTGATGTTTTATGGAGGGAGGGCTCAGTTCTGCGGTGGCTGATTGGTGAACTGAGCACTATCAGTGGTCACTTTGGGATGAGAAGAGTCTGCGTGTTTGGAATAAACCGTGAATAAACTGGTATTGAGTTATCAGGAAAAATAATTATGAAAACGTCCTGGATGCCCTCTCCCCAGCCACCCTAAGTGTTTTTTTAAGCAACAGATCTGCTCCTCTGCTCATTTTGCTGACAGCAGACCAAAGTGCCCAGGTAATTGGCCGACAAGGACACTCAGGACACAAACAGAGTGTAGCTAAGGAGTACAGGGGCTTGTGGTGTGTTAGCAGAACTGCTGGGCAAATTAGCACAATGTCCTGTTAGGGTAAAAAGAGAAGTTAGAAACATGAAGACTTAGATATTGATTTTGCTCAGAACAATGTTAAGGAGCTTCCAATCTCTCTCTCTCTCTCTCTCTCTCTCTCTCTCTCTCACACACACACACACACACACACACACAGCGTTGTGTTTATTGCCACATGTCTGGTGTGACTCTAAAGCAGTAGTTTTCCTAGTGTGGTCTGAGGGGCCCTGAGGTCCTAAGACCCTTTCAGGGAATCTGTAAGATCAGACTGTTTTTTCATCAGAACATTAAGATATGATCTGTCTTTCTCACTCTCATTCTCTCATAGTGCGCAGTGGAGTTTTCCAGAAAATAAGATGTGGTTCACAGCAGATTGAACGTAGGAACAGATATGAGCATCTGGCAGTTTTCTAGTAAGCCAGACACTAAAGGGATTTGCAAAGATAGGAAACAATGCCATTATTCTTGCTAAATGTACTTATTTTACATAAAATATGCTAGTTATATAAACATATAGTGGGTTTATTATTATTTTATAATGAATCAACAAGCACTACACATTTGTTTTAATTCCTGATATGGTAAATATAAATATCTGTGCTTCACATAAACAAACATTCTTTGGAGTCCCCTATAATTTGAAAGGTGTAGGGAGTCCCAAGGGCAATATTTAAGAGTTGCTGCTTGAAAGCAATGAGACGTTCTCTGTCTCTTTCTCTCAAACAGATGCTGTACCATACATCAAGGGGGGGGTTCCCTTTCAAAAGAGTCTCTTTGAAATCCTATATTCCTAGTATAGTGACGTCACTGCTGAGTCCCCTTCTAAATCTCCCCCTTTGGAGCTGTCTTGTTGGCTAGGTTCTGAGCTTCCCAAAAAACCTAGTTTTTGATTTTATCTTCAGGCTTGTTTTTGATCCATAATGCACGGTCTCTATTGAGAACCTACATTGCTAATCAAACTAGGCTTCAGATGACTCTGGACTCTTCCCAACAATAAAATCCATCGCTCGAGGGACCAACATCTGCAACCAATAAGGTTGTATCAGAAGGATATGCCCGAGTTCAAAATGCCAGTCCCCAAATGGAGTTAAAATATGTTTAATAACAGCAGTATCATGGGAATTATGTAGCTTTCAAGGATTCTGCTTTGGGGTAGATAACTTTCACTGAGAACATTTAAGTCCTGGCATAGTTGTTAAAACTTGTTCTCATTATTTTAGAATTTTATCTCATAAAGCTCAAAATTACAGGACACACACACAGAGTTTGTATTTTCAAGCGGAGTGGTTATTTGTACACTGAAATAACTTCTTGTGAGTTGTCAAATACTTTTTTTAAAAAAAATATATTTTATTGATTTTTTACAGAGAGGAAGGGAGAGGGATAGAAACTTAGAAACATCGATGAGAGAGAAACATCGATCCACTGCCTCCTGTACGCCTCCTACTGGGGATGTGCCCGCAACCAAGGCACATGCCCTTGACCGGAATTGAACCTGGGACCTTTCAGTCCATAGGCTGATGCTCTATCCACTGAGCCAAACCAGTCAGGGCATGTCAAATACTTTTTGACAGAGTGATGATTAGATCGTGTTTTCCGTCTCTATGAGGATCCTCAGAAACAAATATGCACGTGAATTCCTCGCTCCACTGGTGTCTCATTGACCCTCAGCAGGACAGCAAGCCTGTTCCTGATCCTTTTAAATAGATGCATTCTATTTTCTGTGTTCGTGGGAGCCTGCCTGGTGATTCTATTTTAGAACAATTTGTACATTTTTTCTCAGGAAAGAAAAATAATGGTATGGTGTGTTGCACATCCCTTAGGAAAGAGCAGTCTCAGCATTTCTCGTTAGAATTGCCTTTCACTAGGCTGTGCAGCATCCTCTGCAGGTGAATTACTCAGGGCAGTTCTGTGGTGTCCATGGTGGGACTGAAGGGTTAAATGCAAACAGAGCTCTGAACAACAAAAGAGTTCCTTTTCTGTTTTCTGGAAGGAGATGCAGGGTGTTGATCCAGTCTGCTGTGGGGCTCTTTTGGTTTGTTTATCAATTAATTTTAAACAGAAAACATCTTAAAAATGCAGAGGCTGGTGAATTACCAGGAGTGGAGGCATTTTCAGAAACATCAGGGATGGGCAGACTTCAGAGTTTGCAATGTAGGCGCCCAGGTCTCCATCACTGTAATATTTAATGTTAGTGCTTTTTTTAAAAAAAATGGGAAGCTACACGAGTTGATAGATTATAAACTGCCTCTCCTATTTACCCACTTCTCTTCCCTTTTCCACTTCTTCAGTTGCAATCTCTGGCACATGCAATTTACTTACAAGTACCAGTATGTCATGTGTCAATATAGATCAATGAAAACAAAAAAGGAACAACTTAAGACTTTTTTTGATGCTTATTTTCTTTAAAACATTATCTACGTTATAATTACTATATATCATTATCTATTTTGTATTCTTGCATATGATTATTGTTTTATCATTTCCCAATAGGACACAAAAGCTCAGGTTAAGTACCTTGTTTATAACTAAAGGCTAATAACAAAATTAAGATTTAGAGTCTGTTGGCTCCAAAGCACTAATTCTTTGCAGTCTATCAAATTGTTGTGTTTTTACCCCCAGTAAGACAGTTGAGATAGAAATTTTTTGTTTCCCCTTTTAAGTGAAATAGTTTAAGCATTACTCTGGAAAATATGTCTTGAACTCTTCTGGTGTGTTATATCTTCCTCAAATGCACTACTTAAATTCATGAGTGGATGGGTAATCATTGAGTAGGAGATAGGGAGCCTAGATATTTCTTTGAGAAAGGGCTGGAGAGGTGAGGTAGTAGCTTAAGGTTTGTTTCTAATTCATATGTGCATTGTATTAGTTTCCTATTGCTGCTATAACAATTCACCCCAATTTAGTATCTTAAAACAACACAAATTTATTATGTTATGGCCTATAGATTAGAAGTCTGACATGGTCTCAGTGTACTAAAATCAAGGTGTCAGCAGGGCTGTGTTCCTTTCTGGGGGCTCTAGGGTTATTTCATTCCTTGCCTTTTCCAGCTGCTAGTTAGAGGCTGCCCACTTTCCTTGGCTTATGGTGCCCTCCTTCATTTTCAAAGCCAGCAATGTTGCATCTCTCAGACCATCTTCTGTAGTTACAGTTTTCTCTCACTAACTAGGGATAGGTCCTGCCTTTGTGATCAGATCGAGCCCATGTGAATAATCCCGGATTATCTCCCCATCTCAAGGCCCTTAACCTTAACCACATCTGTGAAGTCCCTTTGCCATGTAAGATAACTTATACATAGGGCTGGGGGATGAGGCTATGGATATCCTTGAGAGGCCTTTATTCTGCTTATCACATTTATGAAACCTGGCTATGCATGTTGGTGTACCCATGAATGGAATGCACCAATCTATTCTAATAGAGATGCCCAGTGTCAAACTGAATTAAGTTTAATGCTGAATCAGTGACTTTATTCAATAAGTACTTATTAACTCTACTGGGCACTCAGTGTTTATTGAAATTTTTTACATGAATAGATTTTATATTTTCTAGAGCAGTTCTAAGTTTATAGAAAAACTGAGCAGAAAGCACATGAGTTCCCATATACTTCCTCTCCTCACCCTCACTCATTTCCCCCTATTATTGCATTGGTATAGTACATATCTTACAACTGATGAATCAATATTATCTTTAAAGTTCATACCTTACATTAGGGTTCATTCTTTATGTTGTACAGTTTTATGGATTTTGCCAAATGCATAATGTCATGTTTTCACCATTATAGTATCATACAGAGTAGTTTCACTGCCCTAAAAATCCTCTGTGCTCCACCATTTCATCCTGTCTCCCTGCTCCTGGCAACCACTGATTTTTTTCACTGTCTCTATAGTCTGTCCTGTTCCTGAATTTCATACAGCTGTAATCACAAAGTATGCAGCCTTTTCAGACAGCAATCTGCATTCAAATTCCTCCATGTATTTCATGGCTTAATAGCTCATTTGCTTTCATTGCTGAATAATATTCCCTTGTATGGATGTACCATGGTTTATTTATCCATTTATTTACTAAGGGATGCTTCTAGTTGTTTGCAATAAACAAAGCTACTATTAACATTTGTGTGCAGGTTTTTGTGTGGACATAAGTTTTAAACTATTTAAGTAAATATTTAGGGATGTGACTACTGGATCTTATGGTAAAACTATATTGAGCTTTATACGAAATTTCCAAAAGATAAGTATTTTTTTAACTTAGAATTTCAGAGTAATTGGGAAAAGTTGACCTGGCAGTGTTTTGGGCCTGCTCTCAAAACTTAGACCAGAGAAGTTCTAACTTTATATATTGAGGTTTTGAGTTAGGACTGCATTTACTAAAGAATTCTGCTGCTAAAAAACAACTTAAAAACTTTTGAAAAGCTAATGTGCCACTACAAAGGTCTTTTTCTCCCACCTTTTCCTCCACTCTTGAACTTGACTGGGAGCCCAAAAGGTGAATGGCATTGTACAGTGTTCGGTGTAATTTAAAGGACTGTGAATATCACCCTGTAGTGCACCAGGTGTTGATCACACTGGTGAGAAGGCAGGCAAATCTTTTCTCCTGGAAAAAGATAACACTGCAGTCTTAAGACAATGGAATTATTGTCCTAACTATAACATATGAGAGTGTCTGTAGCAGAACATAATTCCCTAAGAGCTTACAACTCAGCAGCTATTTGTCTAGATAAATGCACATACCACACACCACACACTTGCATACACTCCACTGATGACTGATATGCACAACCTTAATTGACTCTTTTATGTTGCTATAGAGACTGTATCTTAGTAATTGGAAGGATTTGAATCCTAGTTCCACTGCTAACTTCCTGTATGACCTTGGGAAATTATTTCTCCTCTTTAAGCCTCAGTTTCCTCATCCACAAAGTGGAGGTAACAGTAGTATTTGCCTTGTAGGGCTGTGTGGCTATCATGAGAAGCTGCATGTAAAGTCCAGTTCTGAGCACATAGTAAGTTCTCAGTAAATGCTAGATATACAGAAGACTACCTTTCTTTTCAAACTCCCACCTTGTAGTGAGAGGGGCCAATTTTCCCCAAAGGAGATTACCAAGGTGGGATTTAGTAGAATGGTGTTTAATAACTTCCATGTTATCTCACTCAAGAATTCCTTTTACCTTGGCAACTGGTTTATTTAACCTCCATCCTCTGTCCTTTCCACCTTTCCGACTCATTCCTTTCCAGAGATCAGTTCCATTCCTGACTCCAAGAAGATGGTTTTAAGGACTCCAAGTCTATGTGCTCATTGGTCTGGTTTGGTCAGCTTTTGCATGTGATCTCATTCTGAGCTTGAGAGCTCAGCTCTTCTGTGGCTAAGTCCCTGCCATGTGTGCCTCTTTCTCGTGATATTAGACAGCGTTTCCCCCAGTGTTTATTTCCTGCATGGATTCCTGCCTCTGAACTCAAGTTCTCCCCATAGCTGACTCATCAGAAATGTGCCCCACCAACCATCTGTACTCACTACGGAATGCCTCTCATTCAGCTGCAAGCTGGTCACCTGTCCTGCCCCAGATTGAAGCACTTCTTGGCACCTGTACTAATAATTCTTTGTGCCTCCCATCCTTGTAGTTGACATTCCTTCAGTTACACCTTGTAGTCATGCCTCTTATCCCAACTTCATTTTAATTTTAACTCCCAGACTCTACTGTATCTAGCAGTCTATCTCAGGACATTGGCCCTGACCCTTTCCCAGTCTGACCTATTCCAGTGTGGTCAGAGGCCTGAAGCTGCTAGTAGGACCTGAGCTACTGACCATAGAACCCAGCAATACAAAAAGGCATACCCTGACATATCTTACAAATTGGTCAGAGATATATATTTTCATATAGGAAGGGAATTATTCAGGACTTTGGCCTAAAACAGATGATATATTAAAAATGGGTAGTTGAGGAGAGATTAATAAATGGAGTAACTGAAAATGTGTGGGCAGGGTTTGGAGAAAGCAACAAGGCACACTGCAGAATTGCCAGGCTAATCCCAGGAGTGAGTTATTATACCAGTAGGCTTGGTGGAGCAAGTGGAATGGTTACTGGAACCCAGAAAGAGACGAGTGTGCATCCTGGGGATAGGGCCACTTGACAAATAGTGGGAACTTCAGTTGAGGCCTGCAGTCAGCCCAAAGCCACCACACTGAGAGGTTGTCAATAAAATGTATACCTTTATCTTCTTCTTCTTGCCTCTGATCTGCTGATACTCCCATTGGCTGAACCTATCTGGAAGACTGAGATAAGAAAGCCCTTCATTCATTCACACAGGTTACCCGGTAGAGTGAGGAGTGTGTAGAGCGGGACCTGAAGAGCAAACAGAAGCCAGAGGACACCAAGCTATGCATGACAATCTGGCAATGTATGGCTGTGTTCTTTAACAATGCTGAGCATAGCCCTAACTGGTTTGGCTCAGTGGATAGAGCATCAGCCTGCAGACTCAAGGGTCCCAGGTTCGATTCTGGTCAAGGGCATGTACCTTGGTTGCGGGCACATCCCAGTAGGGAGTGTGCAGGAGGCAGCTGATCGATGTTTCTCTCTCATCGATGTTTCTAACTTTCTATCCCTCTCCCTTCCTCTCTGTAAAAAATCAATAAAATATATTTTTTAAAAAAGTTCTATTACATCAGAGATACTTTAAAAAAATAAAAATAAAAATGCTGAGCATAATTATGTCAAAGTTAGTATTAAGGACATTCTGCACCTTTTCAATGACCTTATGGTTTATATTGACTTTTATAATAGCTGACTACAATTCAGGCAGAATCATGTGAGATTGCAGATCCCATATTTTAGCAATAATAACAATGTTGTTTTGGTTCTATCCTTTTAGTAATAGATCAAAGGCAATGAGACATTGGAAGTGATATGTTAAGGATGGAAAGATAATCTATTGCTTTATTTATAACTAGAGGCCTGGCGCATGAAATTCGTGTACAAGTATGGTCCCTAGGCCTGGCCTGCTATCAGGGCCATCTTCCCTGGCTGCTGGCAGCTGGCCACCCCCCCACCCCCGCCACTCACCCCTGGTTCCCCGTTCACCATCGGGCGATCAGAGCCTGCTGGCTGGAGGGAGGAACCGAGAGGTTGGCTGTTCTGCCCACTCGCTGCTCCGTCCCAGCTGTGAGTTGACCTCTGTGTGTGGGGTGACCGGCGGAGCGGGGGCCTTGGCCTGGTACCGCCCACGTCCCCTGCCACCCACCCCTCGTCCTGTTCACCGTCAGGTGATGGGACCCTGCTGGCCAGGGGTAAGGACCGAGAGGTGGTCAGTGCGCCTCAAAGTGACTGGTCAAGCGGTCGTTCTGGTCGTTCCGCCGTTAGGGTCAAATTGCATATTACCCTTTTATTCTATAGGATTATTAGATAAATGCCATGGTTTAAGTCACAATACTCAAAAAAGGCTTGTTTCTTCAACTTCACTAATTTATAATTTTATGGTCTTATAGAAGTGTAAAATCTTTAATCATAAATTCAAGGGTATTCTACTTGAACAAGAATAATATGGGTTCAGAAAAATCTAGGTTTTAAAGATAGGTAAATGAGGGAGTTATTCATATCAATAAATATTTCTTGAGTAGCAGCATTATAATAATTGAACATGAAATATGACTTAATTTACCAGAATATAATTTTCAAGGATGCATTTTAGAGTAAAGAAAGGCAGATTGGTATTAATATTTGTAATTATGAGCAATATTTAGGATTAGTAATAACTTCATAGGCTCTGAAAGGATCCTTGAAGATATATGTTATATCCACTCAACTAATGTCTGAATCCCCTCTTCTGTGCCCCTACAAAAGGTCATTCAAGTATGCTTGACAGTTCCTCAACAAATAACAGTTGTCATGGTTCAGATACTACACAGTCTTAATTTATCATAATGTGGCTAATTGCATTATAATTATCTATTATTAAGATAGAAATTTGCTAGTGGTATGAAAATAATCAATTAGGTTTGAACTGTAAAAGTCCTCATTTCCATCAAATAGTTTTAATTGGGGGATATAAGGGTAGAGGACTGGTTGAATTGAGATGAAATTGCTGAAAGAGAACTTGAGAGAGTGAGGGGACTAATACCTCCCTTTCAGTGGTTCTCAACCTTCCTAATGCCGAGACCCTTTAATACAGTTCCTCATGTTGTGGTGACCCCCAATTTCATTGTTACAAATTGAACATAATTAAAGCATAGTGATTAATCACAAAAACAATATGTAATTATATATGTGTTTTCCGATGGTCTTAGGCGACCCCTGTGAAAGGGTCGTTCGACCCCCAAAGGGGTCTCAACCCACAGGTTGAGAACCTCTGCTTAGATAATCAAGGTACTTGATGCCCATTTTACAGATGCTATGAGAGGCCCCCCAAGGGCATGCTGCCGAAGGTCATGGAATTGGTAAGTAAGTAGGAACTTGAACACCTCTTGTAGGTCAGGGTTCCTTACATGAACTTCTAAAGGTCAGTAAGTATGAGGAGAGGCTTCTTTCTGGCTGGGCTGGGGGTGTACTTTGCAGTGTCCTCCTGCTATGTGGCATTATTACGAAGCCTCTACTTAATAAGAGGGAAATGGAGGTGATCACTGCTCAACATTGGTCTGGTGTTAAAAACATGTTACAATGGGTTCAAGAGATGTCCAGTTTTCATTCACATTTCTAGAGTAGGGGAAAAAAAGGCCTCAACGTGTACCTGTAAATTCTGTCTTTTACAAATAGCCTAATGGTATGAAGTTAAAAATAGCCAATGCCATTTTCTTACTGGATACAATTAGCTGATCAATTAGCTGGGTAGATTCATCCCATTTAGCAAAAATATAACTGTGGTTAATATAACTGATTCTTTCCCTCCATTTCCTACATGTTATTGTGGCATCCACTTGTTCTGGAAATTAATCCCCTAGGATTGTCATTCTAACTTGTCAAAGGCAGGCCCAGTTTTGGAGAAGGAGCTTAGGTATTGGATCACATGATGATCCCCAATTGCTAGGCCAGATGATCCCTGGCTCAGCTGCCTTCAAATTTCTGGGGTAGATTGCCATCCAGCTGCCTTCCAGAGACCCTAGCCCTGTGGAACAGACCCAGGCTCGGGATTTTTAACAAGCTCTTCAGATCATTCTGAAACTCCTCTAGGTTTGGGGGCTAAGGATCAAAGATTATGTTTCCAGGGACTTGAAATTCCAAATGTAATTCTCTCCCCAGCCTTTAAGAGTTCTTGAGAAAAAATGTAAATGTTCTAAGTTAATACTTAGGGCCATTCTTTTTTGTAGAGGAGAAAATGGGGCTG
>NW_005353838.1:9182555-9204550 GCF_000412655.1 Myotis brandtii | reverse complement strand
ATAGTGGGGGTGGGGGTGGGGCTGTGGAAGATGGTGGTGGTGAGGCCTGAGGGATGAGGACTCTGTAATAAAAAGGTCTGGGGCCCGGGAAGGTCTGGGAGGACTCAAAGAGAAACTTGTCCCATTCGACAAACACGCCCAGGGTCAGCTCTGGATGACTGAACACAACTGTAATCTTTGCTGTCTTTCTTCCTATGAGATGAAGATGACAATAGTAAGTAGGGTAGAGGGTTTTTAGGTTTCAAGAATGTATATGGTATTGTGATTTTTATCCCCTTCACAACCTAAGAAACAAAGCAAAATCGAACAGTAACCAGCAAGTCTGAGTACTGAACTCAGTCTATGAGAACTGTTATTGGAATTTATTAGATATGAAAAGATTTTACTTCACTGTAAGGAGGTCACTTTCGCAATTTGATGGTGGAAAGTTGAATGTTCCAGTTTGTGACTATTGTATTATTCTTAATGTTGAAGAAAGTAGATGCACAATAAATGGGCATGTTCTGAAAGGAATAGGGCCCTCGTGTGTGGTGGAGAAAGTGGGAGTTGATGTAATTATGGGGTTCTTGCCGAGCCCTGGGTGCTAGGCCCCAGGCCGAGGCTACAGAGATGGACACCAGCATTGCCCCCTCCCAGGTGTGTGGAGCACAGCCCCAAAGCAGAGAAGTTAATTGAAAAATAATGCCATTTAAAAAGAATTACTGATACTTTTTGCTCGAGAATTGGAAAGCAAAAAGGCCCCATTTTCTCAAGGATTTTAATACTTTTTAGGTTATAGGAGTTTTCTCCCCAAGCTTGTCATTAGCTTCTCCTTGAATTGTGCCTTGTCCCTTTTTCTTAAGAGCAGCACACGTTAAGCTGTGATTTATCCACCTCTGTAATTAGATGTAGTGATTAGGATCCCCTTGATCTTACTCTACAGTTTCCCTTTATGGGGAATTATGAAAGAATAATAGGTAAAAAGTTCAGAATGGGGGAAAGAACAAACAGAATGCTGAATGGTAAAAGGAGACAGAATACTGAATGGATAATAAAATATTTAGTGCTTTTCAATTAACTGTTCTCACGATTAGTACACTGGTATATTATATCATAAAAATCACGTCTATTAATTTTTTGCAGCCATTATCTCCACTGTGATTTACTCCCCTCAAATCATTAACAATGCCATTAAAAAGGTGGATGGAGATGAACGTCCTAGATAGAGTTCAACGATGTAATAGGATTATTGTTCAGGGTCGCAGAGAGATTGAAGACCAGCAAATGGAGGGAAGGGGGTTTGGAAGTGTGGCGCTCACTGAGGAGGGAAAATAGAAGAGGAAAGCCCTGAGGCCCAGGGTTGGAAAGACATGTTGGTCACTTGGTGCTACAGGGGGAAGAGTGCTTTAGATAAGGCCATGCTACCTTAATCTGTGGAAGACACGGGTTGTGGAAAGCCCAGTGACTTGGAGAGCGTGGGTTTCCTCACAGTGGAATATCATTCGCATGGGGAGGAGAAGATAAATATGTGTGTGTATAAGAGTCCCCAGGGACCTATTGGAGGCAATGAAGCATTCTTGTTCCAGGTTATGCTGGCTGCTTGAGGGCAGCGTTTCCATCCAGCCAAAGAAAGGGCCGTGACTCTTCATAAATAGTTCTCTTCTTGGGAAAATGAGATAAGCTGTATAAGCAGAAAAATGTTAGCCAAGTGGTCCAGCCAAACCCGAGCTCTGTAGACTTGTACTGCTGCTGTGCATTTTGAGAAGTTTGCTCATGGAAACTTCTTTCCTTCTTTTTATCTACCTGTCTGGGTGTCTATCTTCAATGATTAGGTAATCAATATTCTGCTCATCAAGCTATTATTGGTTCTGACTCATTAGAGTCTTGAAATATCTTTTGGCTATACTTAAATAGAAATTTATTACTATAAAAGCAATGCTTAGAAGAGTCTCATTCTCCTCGTTAGTACTTGGCACAACTACAGGCCCTAGTGAATATAGAAGCCATTTTCATTGAGGTTCTGAAATTCTAACTTCCTACCTGAGCCGCTCAGAGTGGGTGCCAGAGAAGGGCCAGTGACTTCCCTTTATATTTCTAAGGCAGTGGTAGAGGCCAGAATCTGAAGTCCCTGGTTTTCAAGTGTTAAACAGATCTTTTCCAAATGAAGTTTGGCCACAAGACATGTCCTCATAAAGCAAGTTAATCTGTCACAATTTCATGAGCAGGAAATTGGGACTGACTAATCAATCAGACAGCATTTTTTCCCAGCTTAGTATACTTTTGAGGTAATATCATTTTTAAGTTTTTCATTTTAACCAGGAAACATAACATTTCTCTTTATTGTTAATACCTGTCATGGAAGTCGGCATAGCTGCTCATAGCCTGACCTTGAAAGTCTAGACTGAAATCTCAGAAATCTTTAAAAATGTTGTAATAGTAATATTTTATAACCCAGGAATTTAGGTGTTATATGTATGTTTTTAGATTACTCTCTCTAATTCCCATTTTGAGATTTTATATATATATATATATATCTATAATTACTCTGGCAGCCATGTAAATGGATACATGGACAATGATCCAAACCACATCACTTTCTTGATCACTTCTGATCGTTCTATCTGAATCAAATCATGGCCAGTTTTAGTCTTTAGTCTACAACGAATGGCTTAGCTATGTTAAATTCTGGTCATTGGTGTAACTTTTGAGTCACAAGTAACAGAAATGAAGGTCCCATGTACCTTCTACTAGTACTAGCTCCCATGCTTCTGATGCTTGGAACTCCCTTTGGAAATGGGGGGAAATTTCCTTCATGGAGTACCCAGTAGGCTGGCACCAGCTGTATAAGTTACAAGAAATGTTCACAAGAGTGTTTCTTACAGGAAAGGAATTCTATGAAGCACAGCCATCCTGCAACACAAAAATCAGTTTCATAATGTCCGGCAAGAGGCAGGCTACAACAAGCCTTCCACAAAGCCCTGGATCAAAACTCTCTTTGTACCAGGGCCTTTTGTGGTAATGAACTCTTCCACAGAGTTGGCAGCATCCCCCTCTCCTATCATTTTGCCAGTGGGCATGCTAGACCAATGGTTTTCAATGTTGGCTGTGTATCAAGGTTTGCAAACTACAAATTCTTGAGCCCTACCCATGGAGAGTCAGATCCAGGGGGTAAAAGCCTTAGGCATTAGTATTTTTAAAGAGCTTCACACGTAGTGATTCTAATTTCCAGGCAGAGTTAAGAATTACTACCCTAGATAGTATGAAAGCAAGGCTAATATTATCTTATTTGCACAGATAACAGGCATCTTTAAAATTCTGAGGACTCACCAAGGAGCTGTGTCTACTCATAGAGTGTCAAACCTTCTCCTTCCTGCAAGCAGCCCTACTCATTTACAAATAAAATAAATTGTCCGCCTAACTCTGATGTCCTTACCTCTTAACAATAGAAACTGTTGTCCCTTTTCTAAGAAACCACCCTCTTCTAGTCTAGAGGTGTGCAGGCATCCTTTGCTTGCTGGTTGAGCTCTCAACAGATGGTGAGAGTCCACTGTCAGAGGAATCCAGGTGACTGAATCGTTAATCCCATCTCAGATGAAAGGGGTGCTCAGCAACTCTGAGGCATGTTGATTCTGCCTTCCCCAGGGCTAGGAGAAGTCAAGCTCACGGTTCATACTCTTACAAAGCATAGTTGTATTTTATTGGGCCATGTCTAGCCTAGGACCAGTTGGTAGCCATTAACCTGACCATAAGACAGGGAATAATTCACTTGACTAATATACCAAGTGTTATTTGATACCTCTAGGGAAGGGTTGTTATTTGATACCCCTAGGGAAGGGTTTCTCTACTGCAACACTAATGACAGTGGGGATTGGATAACTCCTTCTTGTGAGATCTGTCCTGTGTATTGTAGAATGTTTAGCAACATTGCTTGCCTCTCCCCACTACGTGCAAGTAGCAACCCTCCCACCCACGTCACGACAATCTCAAATGTTTCCAGATATTGCCAAATGTCCACTGGGGGACAAAATCACCCCCATTTGAGAACCACTGCTCTAAAGGGAAACTGCAAATTAATCACTATGAATCATAGCATGGGTTAGTCTTAAGTCTCTTTTAAAAAAATATGTCGTTATTTATTTTAGAGAGAAAGGAAGGGAAAGAGAGAGAAAGATAGGAAGATACAAACATCAATGAGAGAAACATCAACATCCATCAGCTGTCTCCTGCATGTCCCCTACTGGGGATTGAGCCTGCAACCCTGGCCTGTGCCCTGACCAGGAATCGAACCAGAGACCTCTTGGTACATGGTTGACGCTCAACCACGGAGCCACACTGGCCAGGCCAGTGTTAGCTCTTTTTATGTTGCATTCCATCCCCTTGTTACTGCATTTAGAATGGTATACTTCTCCAGATTGATTGGAGTACTGCTTGAATGCTATCCTAAGTCTGTTTATCTGAGATGAAGATTTTCCTGAAAGTTTATTAATGTTCCTGCGGAGCCACACTGGCCAGGCCAGTGTTAGCTCTTTTTATGTTGCATTCCATCCCCTTGTTACTGCATTTAGAATGGTATACTTCTCCAGATTGATTGGAGTACTGCTTGAATGCTATCCTAAGTCTGTTTATCTGAGATGAAGATTTTCCTGAAAGTTTATTGAGAATGTTCCTGGAATACCTGGAAGGAATGAGGGAAGAGGTTTGGGTAGAGGAAGACATCGAACTACTGGAAAATTGACATAGGGCCTCAGCTGATCCTCTGAGGGACTCTGGAGCTGAGATGATGTTTCAGAGTTGTCCCAAATTGAGGTGAGGGGGTCAGAGCTTTGAGCCTTCTCTAGCAGCCAGTCACAGAATTTGAGCTTAGCCCTCCATCCCCACCCCAGGATCGACTGTGGGGGCTAATCTCGGTAGGGCAACTGCCTTTAGTCCAGAGCAATTCCTGTAGAGGGACTTGGCTATGATCTGTTCAGGGGCCAAAACTCCAGATAGCAAGGCGAATGAGAGTTTTGGCCCTGACGGGTGATCTGGGCAGTGCACCACAGGTGAAAAGAAAACAGGTTTAAGTCATTTTAAAGATGCGTTGGGACTGAAAATATGAGAAAAGAAGAGGAATTATAGTCCACATTTGGCCCTGACGGGTGATCTGGGCAGTGCACCACAGGCGAAAAGAAAACAGGTTTGTCATTTTAAAGATGCTTGGGACTGAAAATATGAGAAAAGAAGAGGAATTACAGTCCACGTGTAAGTGGGACTACACTGGAGACCTATGTTGGGTGACACTTACCTAAGGGCTTTACTGATGCAGAATATACTCTTCTGCTTTCTTATTGGGAGTGATCTAGTCTTTGTCTTCCCTGATCTGTCATCTCAGAGCCAGAAATTACATTAGCTAAAGCACATTTTGAATGGTATTGAAAGAACATGATTCTCGCAGAAAGGCAGATAGTGCTAAGGGGTGACAGATGATGGATGATCCCTGACACTGTTTAAGCAAAATGTCACCTGTCACCATTATGGGCCAAGCGTATGTAATAAGAAGATTGCTTATCACAGCAGACTACTGATTTGCTGCATTGCTAGGCAGGTTCCCATGGCTGCAGAGGCCATGGATGTGGCTTATTTAACAGTTAGAAGCAGCATGCTAAAACAGCTAAGCATTGCTCTGCAGCATATAACTGCATCCTTAGAAAGTTATGTTTGTTGGATTGGTGGGTTAAACTTTTGTGCTGGCCATGACTCATTCAGTAATGCCAGGGAAGCTCAGAGCTGCATAGGTAGCTCTTGAGATTCTCAATTGCACCAGAGAATAAGAAAATCAGGAAGAGGAGGATAAAAAGAGACAGTGAAGAGGAGAAAAAAAGAAGAGGGAAAATAGAATGGAGAGAAGGTGATAAAGATGATTTTACAATGCTTGGTTCTAATAAAAAGGTGCTAAGGTTTCACTGGTATAAGGCTTATAAAGCTAGAAAATGTTTTCTATTGTTTCATTTGACCCTCCCAGGTTCTTATTATGGGTTTGTTCATGTTATTTACTCTTCCTTTCTTACTCACTACTGGACAGATACACATACCCCTCTTATCAACCCCACAAAACGTGACATCATTTTCTTTTGCTGTTCCATTATACTGTTTGTTATCAATGGTATTTTTATTTTTTCGGGTAGTTTCTACTATGCTCTCTGGAAAAATCCCGTGCTTAGCAGTGGCTACATAATTACTATCTGATTGGAGGTGGGAAATCCAGGAAATTGTATTGAAAGGGCATTTGTGTAGCAAGCACACTATTATATCTACTTATTGGGGTCACATGGGAGGAGGCTTATAGAAATTATAGAGGACCCCTCAGCCCCAAGCTACCCTTGGAATGGCCATGCCGGTGATATGGGAAGAGAGGTGATATCCTTTTTATGGAAATTGGGAACTGAACAAGGTTTCTTATTCCCAAGGCATCTGCAGATTCTTCCTTATCAGAAGCCAGCAGTCCCTTCCCATCCACCTGAAAATACTATGTGGAGTCTGTTATCACAGCCTAACTAGTCCTGGTGATGGATTACTGCTACCATCATTACCATCCTGTTCTGCCACCCCCAGGAATAGAGCCCAGAGTAATGGCCATTGCCCTTTCCCCACGAGGTGGGTGCTTTTTCCAGCAGCTTGCCTCTATGTGACATGAGAGCGTTCAGCATGGTGAGGAAGGAGAGAGAGCGGACTGGAGGGGGCAGATACAGATGGATAGTCTGTGGGGAGCAAGAGTTCAGCAATTTAGAACTCAGACAGCCTGTGCCTGCTGCGTGGGCCTTGGTGTGGCTTCTCATTTTATCAAACAGCACTCTCCCTCCGTTTCCATGGCCTCGCACAGCCGTCCTTCGGAGCAGCGTGGGAAGACAGAAACAGCTGTGCACGTTAGCAGCTTCAGCTGTTCCCACAGCAGTGTGACCCCGCAGAATCCCGGGAGCCATCAAATATTTAGGAGGATGTTGTAGACCTTTGTATCATGGCCACAGATGCCAGGTGCTCAGGTTTGGATTCCACTGTGTTCTTGTTCATGTGACCAGAAAATTGTGAGAAAAAGGAAACGGCTCTTTTACCAAATGGTACAGTGCTATCAGATCAACTGCCTTTTTATGCGCACTGTACAGTTAGAGCTTTTCAGTTTCCTGTTAGAGAACACTGAACAAGGACAATGCTGCAGGAAGATTCTCTCTGTCCCAGATGAAAAACACTTGAGAATATTTATTTCTTATTATAATCTATTCATTAAATGCCGACGCCTGGCCCTCTGGGAAGAGTCACACACTACCACCCATACTGGAGATGAGATTGTGTATTTAGAACCGGCCTTGGCTGATAAATTGGAAAACTACAAGCTGCCTGCAAATTCCCTGGTGACTCTGGATGCTGGAGAATGCAGCTACGGATACCGAGAAGCATGTGCTGTGAGAGCAAAGGGAGGTCTAAATTTCCCACTAAGTAGTTCCTTTCAGATGTGACTTCTTTGTAGGGCAGGGGGATAGCTAGTTCTTATAATCTTGAAGTAGAATACCCACTTTGGATAAAATTTGTTCTCAATGTAAAGTTTTTTTTTCTTTAACAGCTTACATATCTTTAACACAACTAAAATGGCTTTAGAGTTTTGTCTTTTCTGGATGACAGGAGAGCCAATTTTTAGAGATCTGCATTATAGCTTAATATTATATCATTGGTTCAGTGTCAGCCAATGGGAAGATTAAGTGGATTTCCCTAATGGCCATTCTTGATCCAGTCCTAGTCAACACGTACTTAATGACTGGGATGATGGAATAGGAATCCGCTCATTAATTTCGCCAATAAAAACATCTGGGTGGGGTGGCTTATGTCTTAGAGAGTCAGACTTTAACTGTATATATAAAAAAGAAGAAATGGGTGATTTAAAGCTACAGAATTGAAAGGCTGGTTACCAGGTAATATTAGGGAGGACCATCAAACTACATAGCATAAATGGGCACCTAATTCCTGGGTAGAGATGTTGTAGAATATGACTGGGAATTCATAAGAGACCCAAAACTATACCAAATCGAAAATCAAGATGTACATCGTCAAATAACCAGGGCAGCAGCTGTATTTCCAACACTAGATCTTTTGACCATTGCCTGGTTATACTCTGCACTGGGGATGGTGAAAACAAGTCCCTGTACAATTTTGATGAGGGCTGGTGTTGACTTTAAGAAATCCAGATTGCAAAGATCACTGGTGTAATGGAAGAGGAACCTAACTAGATATCCAAATTTAGAGTAAGGAAACTGCCAACCCCCTTAATTGAGTAAAAAAAAAAAAATGCAGATCCTGGCTCATACTTTGACTCTAACTAGCTGAGTGACCTTGAACAAGTCTCCCAACATCTTGGGTCCTTCATTTCTTGTCTGGGAAATGAAGGGTCGGATTAGTATGGTAATGCTCAATCTGTGGTCTTCAGTGGGTAATGGGAGACAAAACTATTTTCAGTGCTTGAAAAGGCCTAAAGAAATAGTATATTTCCTAGTAAGGAGGCCATATAGACAGTTATTTAATGAAGTTGGTAGACAAAAACTTTAAAAACATATATACACATAGGAAAAATAATAAAATTCTTCTTTTGGATTGTCAAAATATAGGAAGTATTTTAGCCTCTAAATTAAGGTTTAGGATGACCCTGATTACCAACAGAATTGAGAAACCTTGAAGGCAGTGTGTTTGTACTGCATAAAGAGGAGCTAGGGCAGTGGTCGGCAAACTGCAGCTCGCGAGCCACATGTGGCTCTTTGGCCCCTTGAGTGTGGCCACGCAGTTTCAATCGCACTGTATGTGTGCGCCCGCACGTGGTATTTTGTGGAAGAGCCACACTAAAGGGGCCGCAGTTTGCCGACCACTGAGCTAGGGCAATATTATCAGTGGCCAAGAGCATTTGTTTGCAAGATTAGAGAGAAGGCAGGAGGTATCTCTTATAGCCATGTGCCAGCCACTGTTCTAAATGCATCAATTTACTTAATCTTCAAAATTGCCTTCTAAGGTAGGTACTGCTAATATCCCACCTTGAAGATGAGGAGTTGGAAGCATAAAAGTAACACATTAAATTCATTAAGTGTTATCAACTATTACTAATGATCTGGATTGTTCCCAGTGTTATACAGTCACTGATCCCACAGAAATGAGAGAGATAAGTAAAGAGAGCAAAAACAGGATTTCTCATCTTCGACATTTTCCAAGGATAAAATTAAGGGCTTTGGACTAGAGGACCCATGTTCTAGGTAAGCCTCTGGTACTAAATACCTGTGTGACCTGGGGTGAGTCATTTCAACTTTCTGAATCACAATGTGGTCTTCTGTAAAATGGGGTGATATTCCTGCCTTGTTATGTGCCAGGATTACTGAGAAAACATGTAATAATGTGTCTGCAAGTCCTTTGGAACCTAGAAAATGGTACAAACATGGAAGAATGAAGGATGACCTCCTGCCTCAATGGAACTGCTCCCTGGTAGCATCAATTACTCATTTTACAAACCTTCATGGTGTGCTCATAATGTGGGAGCAGAATGAAATAAAGATCTTAGGGTAACCCTCATCTCCTGTGAGATGAGAAAGTGGCTAATGGTTCTTTTGTTTTAGTCATTGCTTAGATATTCTTGCTATAACATAATATCTTTAAATGACAAAGGGTCCTAAATTTCTATAGCCCAGTTTCCTACCATTGGCTCATCCATGGTCTTAATTATCGAGTGTCTACCTACGTTTTCTTGCTTCTACCCCATCACTTCCCAATGCTGTCTGTTGTCATTACTGCACAGCTCCATGATCAATTTATGACCTTGTGACTGATTGTACTCCATCTTTTACCTCTTACTTCCCCTCCAGAAAACTAGATCAAATACTTCATGTAACCAATATCAAGACCAGTGAAGAAGTCATGTCCCCTTTGGGAGGTAGGCTGGGCAGGATCATTTGTATATGCTCTTTTTAAAAAATATATTTTTATTGATTTCGGAGAGGAAGGGAGAGGGAGAGAGAGATAGAAACATCAAAGATGAGAGAGACTTATCGATCGGCTGCCTCCTGCATGCCCCCTACTGCATGTGCCCTTGACCGGAATTGAACCTGGGACCCTTCAGTCCGCAGGCCGATGCTCTATCCACTGAGCCAAACCAGCTAGGGTGTATATGCTCTTTCTTATTTGTGCACAACCAGAGACAGGTGCAGAGGGGCACACATTCATTTTAAAAAATGAATTGTGTTTTATTAATCACAACAGCATTTACATATATTTGAAAATGCACAGGTCATGTTATATGTGAGAGAGATTCTGTTTAGGGACAGTATTTTTATGTGTGTAGATTCTCAGGCCATTCCCTGAGGAGCCCAAGGCTGTGGTTGTCCATAGACAGGTTGATTTAAGGTACTTGTATTGGGCACAAATTTATTACTGAATAAATGATTAATTGAATCAAGCTACTAAAATACATACCATTCACCCATGGTTTCGATGACTTCGGACAAAGTGCTGCCCTCATGGAGTGTATAATTAAGTAGAAGAAAGAAGGCAAATCTAAAACTACGGAATAGAACAGAAAACTGTAGGAAGAATGTGGGAAGCAGTTCTGTGGGGACTAATGATCACATTTAAACCTGGTGGGGATAAGCACATGTTTCATGAAGATCGTAGGGTTTGTGCTTCATCTCCAAGGAAGGGTAGGCTTTTTAAAGCTAGAGATAACCCAACTTACATTTGTCCAGAGTTCTATGTAGGAGATACTTCACAGCACCTTGTTAAGTTTTAGGAAATTTCCCAACTCTCTCATAAAGGAAGAACCTGGGGCTTTGACAGGTTCAGAAACCTGCTCAAAGTCAAACAGCTAGAAACAGCCAGGTACTTGTCAAACAACTGAGTTTATGTTCTCAGCCTTTGGGACTTTGCTCTTTCCAGTGTAGCAGTTTTTCTCAAATTTCACATCTCTTAGCCGAATCTGTATAGTAATTCATAGCAGTTTACACAAAAGTTAGACACGTAACTCCTAAGATAGCTTCATGTGCTTCCAGGTTTCCTTGGAGTCTGAATGAAATCCACTTGGTTCTTGAGCAAATCTTACTTTACTAACAATAAAACCTAACAAATCATCGTCATCATCACTGTCATCAGTAACAGATACTTAACATTTCTAAAGCAAAGTGCGGTTTACAAACACCTTCAGCTCCATTGAACCATTTGCTTTCCTTGTGTGCCTTCTGTGGCCAAGTTTAGTATGGAAGAATGTTATTGGGACATTGGGCTACCACCTAGTGTAGGTCAACTAAAACTGTAATGTTGAATTAACAACACCCTTAAATAAGACCTGTTTCTGAGGCTTCCTTTCTTGAACTGGCCTCACACATTATGTGTCTGAGAGGAAGTCTGCTGGCCTAAGGCACGTAGACAGCAAGGATCCTATATAATAAAAGCCTAATATGCTAAGTGTCCGGTTGACCAGTCAGCTGTTCAACCAATGAAAGCATAATATGCTAATGATATGCTAAGGCTGCTCAACCGCTTGCTATGACATGCACTGACCACCAGGGGGCAGATGCTCCGACTAGTAGGTTAGCTTGCTGCTGGGGTCTGATCGAGACTGAGCGAGTCAGGCCAGACCTCCCGTGTCTCTTCCCAGCCCCAATTGTGCACCGGTGGGGTCCCTCAGCCTGGCCTGCACCCTCTCGCAATCCGGGACCCCTTGGCCAGGCCAAGGGACCCCACTGGTGCACGAATTCATGCACCGGGCCTCTAGTTGAAATATAAAAGTAAAGAGAAGCCTTCTGCATGTTAGTCTCTAAGTACATGGGTGATTCAGTATATACGTAGGGATGAGGTCATATGGGCTAATCAGAGTCTAAAATAAACCCTGGGACAGCTCTGAGGGAAGGGTAGTCTATGACAGTTAGCAATGGAACACCATTGTTTCTTTATGCATAATAATCAAGTTCAGGAGTTGAAAATTCAAAGACTGTAGATGAGGAAAGTGGGAAACATTCTGGGGAGGACTATGGCAATTTGGAGAACATGTGTTTTCTCTGAAAGTGCTAAGCAGCTAGCATATCACGGCTAGGAAAAGCGATTCTTGTATAAAACTTCCAATTTTTTTAAAAGCATATATGTATTTTTTCCTTATTGTCAAACTTATTAGTAACTTAAAAAATAGGAACAAAGCAAAAGTCAGCATAGACATGTCTGATTTGTTCTGTATGCATTCAGGATGGTGACTTGGGGAAAGGTGGCTGCTGAGTACTGGCCTCTAGTGTTGCATACAGGCAGTTGTTTCAGCTTAACTATCAGAAGACTTAAAAAATTCAGAGACAAATGCTGATAAGAAAGATAAACTGCAGTAATTAGCTAAATATCTCAATAACAGAAGCCTCAGGATGGTTGTCCTGAGTTTTTGCTGCAAAGTACTTGTCGGCAATATTTTAAGGACTTAATAGAATTTTATTTTAAAGCCACGACATTAGCACAGTTAAGCCAATCAATGTTTTTTAATAGCCTTTTAAAGGTGCCATTTTAATTGTGCTCTGTGGGAGGGAGAGGCACACGGAGACTGGAAAACATCTAAAAATGGCTTAGTCAGACCCTTTCAAAAGTATTTGCAAGTGCAAATTTCTGGCTTGGCTTGATTGCTGTAGAAGTGGGGTTAGAGTGTGGGATCTAAAGGGCTTATTTCCCCATGAAAAAGCAAAGACTTAACTCTTGTGTAGATTCATTTAGCTCAGCACCATAGCAAAATATTTGGAATCTGCACTGTTTTCCCTTTAGAGCAGTAAGAGAGAGAGAGTGTTGTGGTTTCCCTTATAGGAGAATAGCTCTATGCAGAAGTTTTCCTGCCCTCCTCGAGGCCTGAGAGAGACAGAGAACACTCATGTTGCTCCTTCTAGCAGTCCTCAGACCTTCTGAATGTCTGCCAGTGATCACTTCAGTTTTTATAGTTAGAATATGCCTAACATCTGGGTGAATAGCAAAAAGTGCCATTAACTTTCAACTTGCTTGTTGGCACCATGCCTACATTATTGGCAGAACTATCATAGTCCATCTCCTTTTCTTTATAGCTTGGTTTTGTGTGATTCTTTATTTTTTTTAAAGTGCTTTCATATATATATTATCCTGTAGGGAACCCCACAATAGCCATGTGATACAAGGAAGTTATTATTAGTTTCTGTTTTATAAATATAGAAAACTGAAGCTTGGAAATATGGAGAGGTTTACCCAAGGTCGGTTCTACAAATTCAACCAGCATTTCATGAGTACTGTGGACTGTTTTATGGATCCCAGGGGGCTTTCAAAATGATTATTTTATAGTCCCTGCTAGCAAACTAGTGAGTCGCAAATCTACTAAGTCTCCTTACTTCTTCTCTAGTGCTGTTTCCATGAAGTTACGTTGTCTCTTGCATGGTGTTATTTGGTGGTTTGAAGTTGCAACATAAAGACAGAATATGGTACAGATAAGCTGGGAGAATGAATTAACCAATAGAAAGAGTATTTGGTCTTTCTTTTTGTCTTGATTACTTCCTGAAATAGAGGTAATTCTGAGGATGTTTTTTCAAGCATTTCAGTAGTGTTTCATCATAGTGCTGTGTGCTGCTGTATCTACCTTTTCAGTTCCAGCTAGAAGCCATGTGTATATATACAGCGGAACACACTGAGCAAGGTAGAGAGGTGGGTTGGAGAAGAGGGGAGGTGCCTGGAAACTGGGCTATCATGGCCATCTGTGGCCAGGCAGGGACTCCACTAGTAGATTTTAATGCCTTTATATTTGGCCTTACACTTGCCTACTCCTATTAGGAAGTGACATGCTTGATGGTTTGTTGTTTCCCTTAATTTCCTAGAAAAAAGGTTCTTTTCTAAGTTAAACTAAGAGGAACAGGTTTCTCCCCTCCCTCCTGCAACTTAGTTTTGATTGAGGGTCCCTAGTGAGAAGTGTATCGAAATTAGAAAGTAGGAGTGACTATCAGGGATGGTACAGTATTGAAATCAAGGAGAGGATCCACTTTAGGGCAGAGGAGTGTGGTGTAGTTTCATTGAGCTAAATTAGCACACTACCTCTGCTGTGTGATCCTTAGGCATTTAACCTTCTGGGACTCAGTTTTCTTATAGTAAGTTTGATTGAATAATGCCTATTTTAATAAGCTGTTTTATAGGTCACATGAAATAACATGTGTGAAGGGTTAAACAGAGGGTTACACTCTATACAGCAGGTACTCAGTAATGGTGGCAGCTTCTACTACTGTGATTGTCATTCTCACTACCACTAGTGCTATCAGGATAGAGAGAGCAGAAAAGAAGGCTGGCTCTAGACTACCACCTTTTACAGCTCTTGGATCCTGCTATTATGGTTAGAAGGGAAAGACTTATAAAGTAAACCACAATTAGAAACCCATACCTCAAATATTTTGGCTCAAGAGGTAGTACTGCAAAGATTTTACCAATAGTATTTTAAAATCAATTTAGTCTGGAGGATGTAGCAGGCACCAGAATTTTAGATTCCAGATATGTCCTCAGTTCCATTCAACTGTTCAGCCGTTGTGGAGACATACATTAGTTTTCTGGACTTCAGTTTGCCTTGTGCTAAATGAGAGTGGAATAATGTCTCAGTCAAATCAAAGTGGTAGAAATGTTTGAATGATACAGGCCAAATATTCAGTGGATAATTTCTTGTGAGTTCCTCCCTTCCTTCACCCCCATCACAAACACACACATTCCCTCTCTTATTCTTTTTGTAATAAATTATTTGGTACAGTAAAGACCCAGCCATGGAGTTTATGCTTTCATTTATTCATTTATTCAAGGACTTTTTTTTTCTGAGCAACTATTACATGTCAGGCATTGACCTATTTAGGGAAGTGCCTGGGTTCCCCCAGGAATTGTAATGGAGAGCACATGAATTATGGGTTCATATATGATCTGACAGCATAAGAACGTTGTAAGTGGAAACAGTGGGTCAGGAAAAAAGAGGCAAAGTCCATCTCTGCACAATGAGAGATTGAGCTTGGAATGATGCACTGTGGTCTGGGAACCTCATTATTAGCAAGTCAGAGACATACTGGAGAGTGTTCAGAGAAAAGCAACAGGCATGATAAATGGGCGGAAAGGCTGATTTATGAAGACTTACACAACAAAATATGTATTCTTGGATCAACAAAGACTTCAGAAGAAATGTGATCACTGTCAACAACTCTCTGAAGGTTGTGAATACCCCAGAGGCACCCCAAAGGTATTTAGCCTGATATTTGAAGTAGTGACAGTGAATCGAGGATGGCAAATTTACCTGTGGATCAGAGAAATTGGAGGCTAGTAAATCCATCCATGCCTTATTGATAAAAAATAGCTTCCAAGGGCAGCATCCTTAACCTATTTTACTTCCTATATATTTTTGCGGTTGTAATTATGTAGAATCATCTGTTATCGCTTCATGTTCAGTGGTTTTATGTGTGTTTCCTATTTACACACCTTCCCTGAAAATGTCAAGAATGAAATACTTGATTATTTTTTTTACCTTCTACTTCAAAGACTTGGGGATAAAAGAAGTTGAGTTATGGACAAATTGTTTTCTTAAAGCAAAGTTCACATGCTTAACTTTTGTTAAAGGTCATTGTCATAATGTAGGATTTTATTCCAATGAAAAGCCAAATGGGTAACTCTTTATAAAGCTATACAGTTTACACACACACACACACACACACACACACAGATATACACATGCTCGTGATACTATACAAAGCTTTCAAAGGCTATAAAATCAAAATTTAAGGGCAGAATCCAATCTCATGCAATTTTATTTATTCTGGATTCCTGTAAGAGAGGCTATTTTAGCTCTGGGTTAGAAGCGTAATACTTCAGGAAAATAACCCAAGTGGGACCAGGCCACAGACACTCTTAGAAGAGCTGTGGCCTGACAGCTCTCAGCACTCGCACTGTAAGAGCTGGGAGATGTAACTGGATCCAATGGAAGACTGCCATTAAATCTATTAAAATACTCTTTGGCTCCCAAACCCCGATTGCCAATGATGATCTAACTGGTTTCTGGGCAGTGACTCCATGTCTGGATTGGGGCTGGTTTGGGGTAGGGTTTGAGCACACAACCCAGGCTGAGACTATGTGGTCCGTGCCCCCTGGCCAGGATGATTGGTTCAGGGGTGAGCATGGAACTTGAGCTGGGACTCAAAAGACATTTTTTGAGGAGGCTGCAACCCAGACCTTCTCCTTATGACCAGTGTAGCATGCAGATATAAAAGCTGGAAATGCTGGGGTAAATTTTGCTGTCATGGTGGGAGCCAGCCTGAGAACGAGGCCTGTGCCTTGACAAGTGCAAAGCCAGGGAAATCACTGGGAAGTGGAGCTAGAGCCCTGATGACAGAGTATCTGGATCAGGTGCTACCTGTCTGTGCTATTTTCATTTATTATAGCTAATAAGTGCCCTTATTTATTAAGCAATGTTGATGTGGGCTTTGGTCCCTTATGACATAAAGAATCCAAATTGCTATTTGAGTAAGTACCAAGTTGTGTGGTAGAGATCACAAGTTCTCTCTAAGTGTGGAGGGGAAAAGATCCATGTGAGCTGGGAGGGTAATTATGGTGATAGCTGGAGCATGGAGGGAAGGAGGGAGCAGAGGGCAGGAGGTGGCTAACAGTCTAGTGTCCACCAGGAACTGAGATGGGGCCCCCACAACCGATCCTCATAACACATCTGCCCTGTTTGTCTCATTGTCCTATTTTGTAAATGAGAAAACTAAGGCTCAGACAAGTGAAGCTCAAGTCACCTAGCTGGTGAGTGAAACTTCCAGGACTTGAACCCATGCTCCTCCCATGGCTCCTCCCTTCACCAAGTCTACAACTTGGGTTCAGAATATCTGGGCTTCAGCTCTGGACAGTGTGGCTCAATTAGTTGGGTGTTGTCCAGTGCACCAAAAGGTTCCCAGGCTCAATTCCCACTAGGGAGCATGCAGGAGGCAGCTGATCAATGTTCTTCACATCCTCACCAAAACTTTTTTATTGATTTATTGATGACTAGAGGCCCAGTGCACGAATTTGTGCCCTGGTGGGGTCTGGCTGGCCCAGTTGGGCAGATCCGGGCTGCACCTGTCGGGAGGAGGAGACGGCGGGAGGTTGGCTGGCCGGCCCGCCACGATCTGGCCCATCAGGGCTGGGCCGCTGGGGGTAGGGGCTGTGTGGGCCCCGCCCTTGATTGGGGTTGAGGGGGCGGATTGGGGGCAGGGCCAGACATGGGGAGGGGCTATGGGTGGTGGGCTGGCCAGCCCTGCCCCCAAATGGGGTGGGAGGGCCGTTTGGGGGTCAGCAGCTGGCGGAAGGGCTGTGGGAGGTTGGTTGGCCACCCAACCCTCAATCGGGGTGGGAGAGGCTGATTATGGGCGGGACCAGCTGGAGGGAGGGGCCGCAGGAGGTTTGCCGTCTGGCCCCATCCCCCATGGGGCGGGTTCGCTGGCCACAGTGGGGGTCATAGCGACAGATTATTCTGGTTGTTACAGCATTCTGGTCACTGGCTCTTTATATATGTAGATAGTCATTCTGACAGGTATAAGATGATATCTCATTGTGGTTTTAATTTGCATTTCTCTGTTGATTATTGACCTTAAGCATCTTTTCATGTCTATTGGCCAATCTGTATGTCCTCTTTGGAGAAATGTCTATTCAGGTCCTTTGCTTATTTTAAAATTAGATTGTTTGTTTTTTTTGGTGTTGATTTATATGAGTTCTTTATAAATTTTGAATGTTAACTCCTTATCAGATGTATCATTGGTAAATGTGTTCTCCCATTCAGTGGGTTATCTTTTCATTTTGTTTTATAAGTACCGCGCGCTAACCGATTTCGCCACTGGAGCTCCTTTTTCATTTTGTTGATGATTTCCTTTGCTGTGCAAAACTTTTTAATTTGATGTAGTCCCATTTGTTTATTTTTTCCTTTGTTTTCTTTGCTTAGGTGATATGTCAGAAAAAATATTGCTACGAGAAATGTCAGAGACTTCACTGCCTATGTTTCTTCCAGGATTTTTATGGTTTTGAGTCTAACATTTATGTCTTTAATCCATTTTGAGTTTATCCTTGTGTATAGTCTAATTAGACCACAACAGTGATCTAATTTCATATTTTTGCCTATATCTGCCCAATTTTCCCAACACTATTTATTGAATAGACTGTCTTTACCCCATTTTATGTTCTTGTCTCCTTTATCAAATATTAATTGACCATAAAGGCATGGGTTTATTTCTGGGCTCTCTATTCTGTTCCATTGATCTATATGTCTGTTTTTATGGCAGTACCAGGCTGTTTTGATTACTAGGGCCTTGCAGTACAGTTTGCTATCAGGTAGCCTGATATCTCCAACTTTGTTCTTTTTCCCCCCTTCAGGATTGCTGTGGCTATTTGGGATGTTTTTTAGTTCCTTATAAATTTTTGAAATAGTTCAAGTTTTGTGAAATATACTATTGATATCTTGGTAGGAATTGCATTGATTCTATAGATTGCTTTGGGTAGTATGGACATTTAAATTATGTTAATTCTTCCTATCCATGAACACAGTATATGCTTCCACTTATAATGGAACTTTGATTTGTCTCAATTAGGCTGAGAAAACATGTTGGACAACACATCTAATACTGGAATCACTATTTTTATTTCTCTCATCTCCACTTTTTTAAATTTAATGATGCCTTATGATAAGTAATGGGTAAAAACACACTGGAATATTTTTATTGATGCAATAGCTAGCATATTGCATTAAACAAATATGAAATATCTGTTTAGATCAGGGGTCCTCAAACTACAGCCCGCAGGCCACATGCAAATACAAATGTTGTATTTGTTCCCGTTTTGTTTTTTTACTTCAAAATAAGATATGTGCAGTGTGCATAGGAATTTGTTCATAGTTTTTTTTTAAACTATAGTCTGGCCCTCCAACGGTCTGAGGGACAGTGAACTGGCCCCCTGTTTAAAAAGTTTGAGGACCCCTGGTTTAGATGTACCACTGATAACATTTCTTGTACTAGGCACTTGTTCATTTCACCTACTTTTATTTCTAGGTGATCCAGATGTTCTGACTAAATAATTTTTAAATTAAAATATCTATTGTGGGCAAATGAAACCATAAAAGCAAGAAGGTGGTCATGGTCAAAAAATAGCTGAAAATAATTGAATTGCTAAAGTAGTAGACTCTTGGATTTTGCATATTCATTTATTTGAATCCCTTAAAATTTCAGCTAGAAATTTCAAAGAACCACAAGATTAGAGATGGACAAATGCTATTCAATCACAATATCTGCTTTTTTCCCCCCTAAGATTCTCCTGTTGCAGCTCATGCCTTGATACTTTTTCTGTTCTGGACATACAGTAGCAGATAGCTCCTGTGTGGCACTGGGGTTAGATCTCTTTGTGGGTGGTGGAGAACACCCACCTCTGTGGCATCCCCTTTATGCCACTTTGACTTGGCTGTTCTTCCTGGAGGCCAGGGTTGCTCATGTGGACTCTGGGTTCCCTTTGATCAAAGGGAGCCCGGTGTCAGGCTTTGGTCAGCCGTAAACCACCATTTGAAAAACAAGAGTGATGATTCTATTCACTTCTTGGTGCTGCCAAACCTGTGGCCAATCTCACCAGTGCAGGCTTCCTGGAAGGCTCTTACTGTTTCCTGCTGCTGGCTGGAAACTCAGTGAAAAATAACAGTGTGGAGAGAAGTGCTCTGTGGATGTGTGCCGGTGATGCCTAGGGAAAGTGATTTTATCTGAGGGTTGATTTTTGTTTTAAATTGGCCATTAATTTTTCTATATGACTTTTAGGGAAAAAAAGTATTTTTGATCATATTTTTATTCATGTGTGCTTCATGCCATCATATTGATTACCAGGTGGAAACCTGATTTTCAAGGATATCCTTTCTTTCCTACTTGCCAAGTCATTCCAGTACTAATTCTTAAATTTCAGGAAAAGATGTGTGTCAAAGCAGAAGACTAGACTCAGATGGAAAGCAGGGTCTTTGAAGATCATCTGGACTACAGAGTTTACAATGCTTATTTAGTTATTATTTGTATTTCAGAAGAATCAGGTGCCAAGCAGTGAATGCCAAGAAAGCCACATTGGTATATTCCAGTTAAAAAAGCGGGAGGCCACAAGGATAGTGGGGTCATGGTGCTATTATGCTGAGAAATACCAACCAGCTAGCTTTTCATGACTAATGTCTGAAAACATAATCCCCATCTGCATCTCTGACCATACTTTGACTTTGAACCTGAACAAAGGCATGGATCTGCCAAATGACCTATTCATTTATGAATCCTGAAATATCTGCTGATCCATTTTAATTTTCCTGTTCTTACTAATTTTCTCTCTATATTTTCACAATATGCTTTGGCCATGTTATTGAATTCATGGGGCTATATTCTGAAATCTTTATTCTTCTTTTCCCAGATAATTGGAATATAACACTGCATAAATTTAAGATATACAACATGTTGATTTTATATAGTTATATATTTTGAAATAATTACCATCATAGTGTTAGCTAACACCTCCATCATGTCACACATTTACCATTTTTTGTGTTCGGTGAGAACATTTATAATCTACTTTCTTAGGAACGTTAAAACCTATAATACAGTATTATTAGCTATCACCATGCTATACATTAAAGTCCCAGAACTTATTCATCTTATAACTGGAAGTTTGTACCCTTTGACCAACATCTCCCCATTTCTCCCACTCAACAGCCCCTGGTAACCACTGCTCTACTCTCTGTTTCTATGAGTTTGGCTTTTTAGATTTCAGCCACAAGTGAGATCATACAGTATTTATCTTTCTCTGACTTTTTTCAATTAGTACACTGCCTTCAAGTTTCATCCATTTTGTTGCAAATGGCAGGATGAAATACTTATTCTTAAATAATTCTCTGAAATTAACTGCTTCCCTTCCTTCCCCATAAATAGAATGAAAGACTTGACTAAAGAATTCTTACTTGTGAATTTTGATCTTAGCAATATTACCTGTAATGTCATGGAAAGATCTTTCTATTCCAGAAATGAATGATCCCATTGAATGTTAAGATGTTTTTCAATTGGTCAGTAATTCATAAGGCGAGAGGGTCTGGAAATCATAACTTTTATTATGGAAAGGGAAGGAAATTCAACTCTAGATAGAAGTATATGGGAAATAATGATAGGTGTGTTTTGTGTAGCTCTAAAGGGCATAACTGGAACAAGTCAAATTATCAGAAGGAGAATATCCATCCAACATGCAGAGATTGCTGATAGTTGAAAATGTTAAAAATGAATGGGTCAAAGAAGAATTAAAAGGTATCCAAATTGGAAAAAGAAGAAGTAAAACTGTCCTTATTCGCAGATGACATGATACTATACATAGAAAACCCCAAAGACTCCATCAAAAAACTACTAGACCTAGTACATGAATTCAGCAGGATACAAAATTAACACCTAGAAATCTATGGCCTTTTTATACACCAATAATGAACTCACAGAAAAAGAAACAAACAAACAAAATCCCATTTACCTTTGCACCAAAAAATTAAGATACCTAGGAATAAACTTAACTAAGGAGGTAAAAGACCTGTACTCAGAAAACTACAGGACATTGAAAAAAGAGATAGAGGAAGACATAAACAAATGGAAGAACATACCATGTTCATGGATTGGGAGAATCAACATCATAAAAATGTCCATATTACCCAAAACAATTTACAGATTCAAAGCAATCCCCGTTAAAATACCAATGGCATATTTCAAAGATCTAGAACAAATTCTCCAAAAATTCATCTGGAATAAAAAAAGACCCCGAATAGCCACAACAATCCTGAGAAAGAAGAACAAAGTTGGAGGGATCACAATACCAGATATCAAGCTATATTACCAAGCCACAGTTCTCAAAACTGCCTGGTACTGGCACAAGAACAGACATATAGACCAATGGAACAGAACAAAGAACCCAGAAATTGACCCAAGCCATTATGCTCAATTAATATTTAACAAAGGAGGCAA